>NC_069499.1:614148134-614430634 GCF_027579735.1 Bombina bombina | reverse complement strand
AACATAAATCCTCAAAAAATGTGTGTGGGTATGTGTGTATGGGTGTGTGTATGGATGTGTGTGTGTGTATGGATGTGTGTGTATGGGTAAGTGTGTGGGTGTGTATATGTGTGTATGTATGGGTGTATGGATGTGTGTGTATGGGTGTGTATGAGTGTGTGTATGTGTGATAACAAATTGAAAGAAAAAAAGATCATCCGTGAAATCAACACAAGTTTTATGTTTATAATATTTAATGCGTAGCAAATAAATAATACAGACCAGGTTTTTGCTTCTCTATTATTGCTACTTGCAGACCTTCTTTCCAGTGGGACTTTTAACCAGCTTAATCGTTTATACTGACGCTGTCAGTTTGCCTGAGACCAAGCTTGATTGTGTGAGCAGCACTTCGGAATACTAACACAGCTGTTTGAATTCCTGCTTTGGCGAACCGGCTTTCTCCACCATCCACAGCTGCTGTTCCCCCTACTTGCATCTACTTTTCCACAAGTCTCCTGGGCGAGACCTCCAGCGTACTGACTGCTGGTCCTGAATGTCAGTCTGCCTGAACGCACCTAGTTCATTCAAGGTGCCACTATATTTGTGAGTAGATTTTATGCAAATTATTTCTTCACATCACATATATCTGATTTACACTATGTTGGCGCCCCTTGTCTTCTCCTCTTCCTGAGGTCAAAAAGTGAATTTTCCTTGGTTTGAAGAACAAAAATATGCTGTGATACAGTTTGCTCAGAAAAAGTTCAGACATGCCCAAGGTATAACTTGCTCTGTCCACTCACCAACCTATTTTACTTAGCAAGCAGTAGAAATTTAAAATATTACAGATTGGAATCGATTGCCATGTTACACTGCTTATAACTAAAATACAAAATATGAGTTCTAAAGTAAAAGATCTTTCTTTATTGAGTACAAAATATTACTTTATAAAATGGATGTTATCTAAAAAAACTGCTGTCTAAGGGCAGATTACAAATAGCTGTGTGCTGACTCCCTTTGTATCATGCATCCTATGTGAATAAGGACTTTTACTGATGTTGAAATAAAGTTTGAACTATTTTTATGGACATCGGTGCTCCATTTACATTTTTTCTTCTTGGATTACCATCTGATGAGCAACGAGCGTGAAGCACGACCTACATGGTAAATCCCTTCTACACTCATTCTCTGAGCTGGCTATTAGCTGCAGTAAGGCTGCCCAATAAGGATACGAGGAAACATCCAAACACGGAAGTACTGCTGCCGAATAGGACACAACGGAGTTACACACACCCCCAGTGACGTCTGAAGAGGGAGTTCCTGAGGAACACGCTTGATTCTCTAGAGGAGCCTGGCGGTAACCGGAGCGACACGAATCAGCAGTGTAACCTGTTCCCACTCCCAAAGACCGGATGGGTCACACAGCGGGGTAAGCTAAGATTGCCAGTTGAAAGATTGGATTGATTTTATCTCCGTTCAGCAGTTTAACCTACACAGTCAAGTATTGTATTGCACTTGCGGCTAGATTTAGAGTTCTGCGGCCAAAGGGGTGCGTTAGCTACGCATGCTTTTTTTCCTCCGCACCTTTTAAATACCGCTGGTATTTAGAGTTCACAGAATGGCTGCGTTAGGCTCCAAAAAGGGAGCGTAGAGCATATTTACCGCCACTGCAACTCTCGATACCAGCGGTGCTTACGGACGCGGCCAGCTTCAAAAACGTGCTCATGCACGATTCCCCCATAGGAAACAATGGGGCTGTTTGAGATGAAAAAAAACCTGCAAAAAAAGCAGCGTTAAGCTCCTAACGCAGCCCCATTGTTTCCTATGGGGAAACACTTCCTAAGTCTGCACCTAACACCCTAACATGTACCCCGAGTCTAAACACCCCTAACCTTACACTTATTAACCCCTAATCTGCCGACCCCGCTATCGCTGACCCCTGCATATTATTATTAACCCCTAATCTGCCGCTCCGTACACCGCCGCAACCTACATTATACCTATGTACCCCTAATCTGCTGCCCCTAACACCGGCAACCCCATATTATATTTATTTACCCATAATCTGCCGCCCCGCTATCGCTGACCCCTGCATATTATTATTAACCCCTAATCTGCCGCTCCGTACACCGCCGCACCTACGTTATCCCTATGTACCCCAAATCTGCTGCCCCTAACACCGCCGACCCCTATATTATATTTATTAACCCCTAATCTGCCACCCCCAACGTCGCCTCCACCTACCTACAATAATTAACCCCTAATCTGCCGACCGGATCTCACCGCTACTCTAATAAATGTATTAACCCCTAAAGCTAAGTCTAACACTAACACCCCCCTAAGTTAAATATAATTTAAATCTAACGAAATAAATTAACTCTTATTAAATAAATTATTCCTATTTAAAGCTAAATACTTACCTGTAAAATAAATCCTAATATAGCTACAATATAAATTATAATATATATATTGTAGCTATTTTAGGATTTATATTTATTTTACAGGCAACTTTGTAATTATTTTAACCAGGTACAATAGCTATTAAATAGTTAATAACTATTTAATAGTTACCTAGTTAAAATAATTACAAAATTACTTGTAAAATAAATCCTAACCTAAGTTACAATTAAACCTAACACTACACTATCAATAAATAAATAAATTAAATAAACTACCTACAATTATCTACAATTAAACCTAACACTACACTATCAATAAATAAATTAAATACAATACCTACAAATAAATACAATGAAATAAACTAACTAAAGTACAACAAATAAAAAAGAACTAAGTTACAAAAAATAAAAATATATTTACAAACATTAGAAAAATATTACAACAATTTTAAACTAATTACACCTACTCTAAGCCCCCTAATAAAATAACAAAGCCCCCCAAAATAAAAAAATGCCCTACCCTATTCTAAAATTAAAATAGAAAAGCTCTTTTACCTTACCAGCCCTGAAAAGGGCCCTTTGCGGGGCATGCCCCAAAGAATTCAACTCTTTTGCCTGTAAAAAAAAACATACAATACCCCCCCCAACATTACAACCCACCACCCACATACCCCTAATCTAACCCAAACCCCCCTTAAATAAACCTAACACTAAGCCCCTGAAGATCTCCCTACCTTGTCTTCACCACGCCGGGTTCACCGATCGATCCAGAAGCGCCTCCGATGTCTTGATCCAAGCCCAAGCGGGGGGCTGAAGATGTCCATGATCCGGATGAAGTCTTCATCCAAGCGGGAGCTGAAGAGGTCCATGATCCGACTGAAGTCTTCTATCAAGCGGCATCTTCAATCTTCTTTCTTCCGGATCCATGTAGTTTATCCCGCCGACGCGGAACATCCATCTTCACCGACCTTAATTTCCTACCTTAATTCCGATTGGCTGATAGTCATCTTGGATGACGTCCCTTAAAGGAACCTTCATTTGTCGTCTAGTCATCGGAAGAAGAGGATGGATCCGTGCTGGAGGTCTTGAAGATCAGCCGGTCGTCATCGGATGGAAGAACATAGAAGATGCGGCTTGGATGAAGATGTTTGCCGGTCCGGATGTCCTCTTCTGCCCGCTTGGATCAAGACTTCAGCCGGAGGATGGATGTCTTCAGCCCCCCGCTTGGGCTTGGATCAAAACATCGGAGCCTGGATGGATCGCTGATACCCGGTGTGGTGAATATAAGGTAGGAAGATCTTCAGGGGCTTAGTGTTAGGTTTATTTAAGGGGGGTTTGGGTTAGATTAGGGGTATGTGGGTGGTGGGTTGTAATGTGGGGGGGGTATTGTATGTTTTTTTCCAGGCAAAAGAGCTGAATTCGTTGGGGCATGCCCCGCAAATGGCCCTTTTAAGGGCTGGTAAGGTAAAAGAGCTTTTCTATTTTAATTTTAGAATAGGGTAGGGCATTTTTTTATTTTGGGGGGCTTTGTTATTTTATTAGGGGGCTTAGAGTAGGTGTAATTAGTTTAAAATTGTTGTAATATTTTTCTAATGTTTTTAAATATTTTTTTTATTTTTTGTAACTTAGTTCTTTTTTATTTTTTGTACTTTAGTTAGTTTATTTAATTGTATTTATTTGTAGGTATTGTATTTAATTAATTTATTGATAGTGTAGTGTTAGGTTTAATTGTAACTTAGGTTAGGATTTATTTTACAGGTAATTTTGTAATTATTTTAACTAGGTAGCTATTAAATAGTTATTAACTATTTAATAGCTATTGTACCTAGTTAATATAATTACAAAGTTGCCTGTAAAATAAATATAAATCCTAAAATAGCTACAATGTAATTATTATTTATATTGTAGCTATATTAGGGTTTATTTTACAGGTAAGTATTTAGCTTTAAATAGGAATAATTTATTTAATAAGAGTTAATTTATTTAGTTAGATTTAAATTATATTTAATTTAGGGGGGTGTTAGGGTTAGGGTTAGACTTAGCTTTAGGGGTTAATAACTTTATTATAGTAGCGGTGAGGTCCGGTCGGCAGATTAGGGGTTAATAATTGTAGGTAGGTGGCGGCGATGTTGGGGGCGGCAGATTAGGGGTTAATAAATATAATATAGGGGTCGGCGGTGTTAGGGGCAGCAGATTAGGGGTACATAAGTATAACGTAGGTGGCGGCGGTGTGCGGTCGGCAGATTAGGGGTTAAAAAATTTTATTAGAGTGGCGGCGATGTGGGGGGTCTCGGTTTAGGGGTACATAGGTAGTTTATGGGTGTTAGTGTACTTTAGAGCACAGTAGTTAAGAGCTTTATGAACCGGCGTTAGCCCAAAAAGCTCTTAACTACTGACTTTTTTCTGCGGCTGGAGTTTTGTCGTTAGATTTCTAACGCTCACTTCAGCCAAGACTCTAAATACCGGCGTTAGAAATATCCCATTGAAAAGATAGGATACGCAAATGACGTAGGGGGATCTGCAGTATTGAAAAGTCGCGGCTGGAAAGTGAGCGTTAGACCCTTTCCTGACTGACTCTAAATACCAGTGGTAGCCTAAAACCAGCATTAGGAGCCCCTAACGCTGGTTTTGACGGCTAACGCCAAACTCTGAATCTAGCCGTATGGTAGTATTGATTACTGACAGTTTCTTCCTATTGGGGCAGCCTTTTACTGAGTTACTGAGTTAACTGATATAACATTATTATCGGTTCTTATGGTGTTTTAAGGAGCACTGTTTGTTTGTTGTTAAAGCAGATAACAAATAAAGCTCAAACCTTAGGGGGCATTATCTTGTGCACAAACTCACACAAAGTATAACACACAATCTGGTATTAAAGGTAGATATTTAAAAAAAATGTAACAAAGCATCTTAAAAACTTTTAATGAATAGCTTACTGAGTGCTATTAGCATGCGCATTGCACTCTTTTTAAAAGTGGTGAATTAAATGTTGTCCTTGAGTGCAATCCAAAATAATTCTGTAAAATGTAGCGCTTTTTAAGTAAAGCATTATTATTAATAGTATAGCCTAGAACTACATGAAAATCCTCTATACTTACACTCTCAGCTTAGTGGTCAAATGATATGCAATATGAATTTTACTAAGCACCACTATAGAAGTCTATTTAAGCGATATAGCGCACCCGTGCTATCCGACTTGCAGATGTTAGCTCATCCTAACTAAACAATAGTTTGGATGCAATATTAGTGTAAAAATAGAAGTGTTATTGATTGCGCTTGAGCGATGTTAACAAGCAATAGTGCTAATAATTTTGCATCTACTTGTAATCTAAGCCTAAGGGGTAGATTATCATACCCCTGCATCGCTGTCAGTATTTAACAATGCACAAGCAGTTCTGGGGAACTGCTTGGGTAATGCCGCACCCTGCAGATTTGCGGCCAATCGGTCGCTAGCAGGGGGTGTCAATCAAGCCGATCGTATGTGATCAGGCGTATTGATGTCCGCAGCCTCAGAGCAGACGGACGAATTGAGGAGCAGCGGTCTTAAGACTCTTAACTTCTGTTTCTGGCGAGCCTGAAACAGATACATTAGGGAGGCTACTGGGCATAATAATCGGCCCCTAAATGTTGTATTATTTGCTATGCAATATAAAAGCGTGTTAATGTAAAATGAATAAATCCCACTGTATTTGTCTCATGTAGTGATTGCGCCTAACTAACTAGCAGATCTAGCAGAAGCATGTCACTTTAAAAAAAAAACTTTATTGCATATAACACAATGCCAATATGGAAAAACTTTCCTAAACACAATAATATATCCAATATGGAAAAACCCAGCTATTAAATAAGAACTATACTGCCACCTTTACATATAGATCCTAATATGATACTATATTCAGAGTGAAAACAAAAATAAAAAGTTTAACTTTTTTTAACAGAACTGTTTCTATTATTATTACTATTATTATTATTATTATTATTAATAATAATAATAATAATAATAATAATAATAATAATAATTTAACTAAGGATAATAAAAAAGAACTCTCAAAAACTCTTTCTCTTGGAATCATTTCTTAAAACCTAACTTCAGAATAATGTATGTATAGTATATATACTGTACCTAAACCCTAAACAGTTTTCCAGTAAATTTGAAGGTATTTCCTGCCTAAAACAGAAGAATATATTGCTAGTATAAGCCTAAACTAAATTATGATGTTGGCAATGAGGAGTTATTTGTCAATCAAAATGACACTTACAGAGTGGCATAATCTTCTTGAGGGTACTCTTAAACTGCTGTTTATAGTAACGGATCATTAGAACCTCCCTTACAAGTCTGCCCCTTTAATAAACTCTGGTCAAGCTTGCTGAGCTCTGTTCTTCTGTGGATGTGCTCTCTAATCAATAACTTGCCAATAATAAGTCCTGGAGCCACCAGCCTTCATCATTCCTCCCACTCAAGTGATAAGTGCTACAACTTATAACAGCACTCACCCCAGGAGCACCTACCCAATGTCTTCCAGCCATTTAGATATAATTTATTTGTACTCAACTCTTTACTCATTGAAGTGTTGTCTAGTATAAGAAGCACAATTAAGCAGCTACAAACCCACTTCAGGACACACAAGACCTTTTGTGCCTCTAAGTTTCCTGAAGTCCCTCTGTAGGGTTTATCCAACCATTATTTGCTCCTAACCAGCCTTTACTTAGCCAGGTATTTATTAAGGACCTCCCTGCCCCCAAGGAATTTTTCTTCTTTTCAAGTTGCTTTATTCCTCTCCCTGAACTTCCACCAAATAACTACAGGTATATGTTCTCTTTATTACTAATACTGTTCAGTTACATGGCCTATCAATTTTTTAATTTGTTTCATGGTTCTGGACTGTAGTGTGCCATAAACTGGGCACTACAAGCTCCCTTCCTCAGTCAAATAGGCAAACAGAGAGGACTAATCTGAGCCTAGAATCCTATCTACACAATTACTCCTCTGACCATGCACTGTTTGATGCCAATGGATTTTATACTTCTGGCTGCAGTCTGTCAGGTTGTTTGCCTTTAATGACACTGGTATTGCATAACATGCCTACTCATCGGAGTGCCAGCCACTATAAATGGGCTGCTGGTCGTAAGAGTAAGCTCACAGTTTTTTCAGATAGATGTTCCCATCTTGCTCTCTGCTTAGATTGGTCCTTGGTTTGTTGGTCCATTTTGAGTTTAACACTGGGTTAACTCAGTTCCCTACTTGTTTTTCCCACCCTCTTCAATGAAAATGAATCTGAACTTTCATGTCTCCCTGCTTAAACTGTATATCCTGACCTTCTTTACAGTTACAATCCTGTTATGCCTTCAATTTGCTGACCTCTGCCTGTACCTAACTATTTATTTTAGATCTGACGCTGCTGCGTTTTGCATGATTGTTGCTGGCTTCTGCCTGATACTGGCTATGTCTCTGGATCATCCATTACTGGTGAGTAGTTACCTGGTCCTGGGTCTCATCCAGTGTGTTATCACATCACTTCTCAGTCTCTTGGCTTTACTTGAACAGACATTTACTTTGTTTTGGTGCTATGGCAACAATAAAATAAGTGACAGACATTTAAGACTTTCCTTTTAATATGTTAGATATTTTACCAGTGTGTGACGGCCCTGCCTGGGATTGAACCTGCCTCTGCACCACTGGGGGGCATTAGCTTGTGCTGATGCTTCAAGAGACCTGTTGCCTGCACTGGGTTTGCTCTTTAGCTCCACCTACCTGCCATCTTCAGGCAGTTACCTCGTAGCGCTACTTAAAAGGCAGCCTCACAGACCAATCCCTGCCCTGACATTGTGGTTCTACCAGGCTGTTAGTGCCTCTGACCTTTGGCTGAGTTCCTGTTTGTTTTTTCCTCTGGATCCTGAACTGTGCTTAACTCCTGACTACTCTCTTGGATTTCCTTTTTGTTTGATGAAAGATTGATCTTCTATTCTGGTATAGCAAATGGATTATCCCTGTATTTGGTGACTTATCCGACTGTTCTCAGGTATCTGACTCTCAGTTTGTCTCCTGGCTATTCTCATCACCAGCCTGTCACTGTTACCTGTTATCCTGTATCACAATCCTGCTTGCTCTGGTATCCTGCTCCTGTACCAAAGTCCTGCAGAGGGTGCCTGCCAAGCACTGGTATCCTGTTTCAGTGGCTAGCCCTGCAGAGGGTGCATACCAAGTTCCCATATCCAGCTACTGCATCCAAGCTCTGCATGGAGTGTCTGCCAAATGCCAGTTTCCAGCTACTGCACTCAAGCTCTGCAAAGGGTATCTGCCAAGTGCCAGTCTCCAGCTACTGCACTCAAGCTCTGCAGAGGGTATCTGACAAGCGCCAGTCTCCAGCTACTGCACTCAAGCTCTGCAGAGGGTATCTGACAAGCGCCAGTCTCCAGCTACTGCACCTACGCTATGCAGAGGATGTCTGTCAAGTTTCTGTATCCAGTTCCTGTACCTTAGCTCTACAGAGGGTATCTGTCAAGTGCCAGTCTCCACTTCCCGCTTTCATGTTCTGCAGAGGGTATCTGCCACATTCCAGTGTCTAGCTATTGTACTTAAACTTTGCAGGAACTTTACAGACACCTAGATTCTGTATCCTGTTCCAGTGTGCATTCTAGTCTTCGGCCTCAAGTGAGCACTCCAGTCTTCAGCCTTAAGTCAGCACTCCAGTCCTCGGCCTCAAGTGGATACTCCAGTCTTCAACCTCAAGTGGAAATTTTTGTTTCGGCATCAAGTGTGCACTACAGTCTCGGCCTTAGAGTGGGCATTCCTGTACCTGGCCCTGTCGAGGGCATTCCTGTCTTCAGCCTCAAGTGGACACTCCAGTCTCGGCCCTAGAGTGGGCATTCTTGTTCCTTGCCCCATCATGGGCACTCCAGTCTCTGTCTTTGAGTGGGCATTCCTGTTCCTGGCCCCATCGTGGGCATTATCTCGGATTCCAGCTCTGGAGTGGGCACTCCTGCTCACCTATCCTGCTTCCAGTATACAATTCTTCAGTGTCCTGTACTATAAACTGGCATTGACTGTCTGTTTCTTAAGCTATGCCTAAAAGAGGTAGTTCCATTAAGAGGTCCATCTCACCGGCCCCTTTTAGTGAACAAGACAGCCCTATGTCTGACACCTCCACACATGAGCTCCTAGCCCCTGAACCTGCTCTGTTGAGCATGACACAGTGCATCAGGGTTTTATCATTTGTCTCCTCAAAAGTGATAGAGCATGACCTAATGACAAATGTTTTATCTTCTTGAACCATGGAAATAACCAAATGAAACTGTAAGAAAAAAAGAAAAGGTGTAAACCAGTTCATAACAAGAATATAAGTACTGAAACCAGCAATGGTTCTATGGAGGTGCTAGGCAGCCCAATCTTTATTGTAGTAACCTCAGTTATCAAAGGTGCCATGGCAGGAACATTTGTTACATACCCTTTACTATACACAGGAAAAGAATAGAAGTACATAGGGAAAATGTTGTTTTAAATAAGAAAAGCAGGTTTTAGGGTCCCCCACAAGTACCACCTTCCTTTCTTAATAAGGAGCTTTATGAAAACTGGAACAACCCCTTACTAGAGCAAAGAAAAAAACACACACAATAACCAGACTGTTGCCAATAGCCCCCAATGGCTGTTTCACAAGCAAACTCCACTGGTTGTCTCATAGGCATGGGCATCTGGAGGGGGAGTAAAGGCCTCTCTCTAGAATTTTGCTCTTTGTATCCAAGTGTAAGCACCTGCTTGACTTGATTGTTTTGATGCTAATGTATCATTTTATTTAACATGATTTAATAGAGATTGGTAAGCATCAAATTATATATTTTAATAAATCAAATACTAGCATTTGATCCATTTTATATATGCATATACAAGTGGATTAAAAATACACCTACAACTCATTTGCTAATATGTTTGTTTTCCAATGTTATCCTTCAAATATTGGATACTTTTTGTAGCCAAAGCCAACATAAAGGGAAAGAGATTAAAAAACAAAATTCTTTAGAATAAATTGGACTGTCTGAGGAACATTAACAGAATTGTCAGGAATGTAAATTGATGCTGGATAATATCAGCTGTCTAGTGTGTTGAAGTTTACATTTTATTCTGGATCTTGATAATATGGTTCTTGCTAATGAGCTGGGCCAAGCATTTTATAAAGGTGTCCTTGTGGGATTTGGCCATTTTATTTTCTCTTTTAACTCAGTCTTCATCGACTTCCAGGGTCCTATGAGACATTACCCTTGTTTACATTATAGTGCACGCAAAGATTTATGGATGGATATGCAGTATATGGCCTGCTGAGTTCATTCATGTTTCTTATTTTATCTGTTTCATGATTTGACCTAACATCCTCGCATCTTGAAAATATTGAGTTACTCATTCTACTAATAACTACCTGCTGTTTATAGAATTCAGTGTGTGGTTAAGCATTGTTATTTACACTAGATTACCCAAGCAAAGCATGAAAATGTATGTTCAGATTTTCAATAAATAACTTGGACAGATTCATCTTCATGTAAATTTTGCTGTCGTGGTTGCATAAAACAAAAGCGCGAAAGTCTAAATAGTGAAATAGAAAAAGTAGGAACACAAACATCCTAACCAGAACTCAACTACCCTAAAGTTTTCTATTGGACTTTAAAGGGACATGAAACCCACATTTTTTCTTTCATGATTTAGAAAGAGCATGCAATTTTAAACAACTTTCAAATGTACTTATATTATCTAATTTGTTTCAGTCTCTTGATATTCTTTGCTGAAAAGCATATCTAGATAGGCTCAGGAGCTGCTTATTGGCTGCACATAGATGCCTTGTGTGATTGTCTCACTTATACCTCTACCTGAATCATGAAAGAAAAAATTTGAGTTTAGTGTCCCTTTAAAGATTGGAGACTATTTTACTGTGTCTCATAATGCTGTCTGTACACTGATTCCTGTTGTCACACTTGTATATTCACTCATAAAAGCTTGAAAAAGACTCATTACATCCTTTGAAACTTTATTGAAAACCTATCACGTTTCAAACAAAATACTTGGTAAAATATGTTATAAATCCCAATATATACATGTTGAGAGAACCTGTCAGTTACAAAACAGATAGAATTGCTTCTTAAATGGATATTAAATTATTATTTATTTGCTGCATATATAAGAGGCCATATTAAAATGCCTTATTATTATTTTGTAAAACAAATATTCCTGAGTTGAGAAAAAAAAAGTTTTTCTCTTTGTCAGTTGTTTCATTATCTACAAATAGAGCTCTAGGGTTTTTGCCATTCAGCTAAGGAGCTGATAACCCATTTGTATATAAAAAAAAATATTTTTTTATGTAGTGCTCTTTACTATATATAATATAGTTTGTTAATGTACATTAAAGAAAGTATCTGAATATAAGACACAAGTGTAACGTGACCTATGACCATATTTGCCTGTAGTATTCACCTTTGCCTGAATATTTCTCAGAACTATTTACACAATATTCCAACAGCCCAAGATTTAAAAATACACCTAAGTAATGGTAGATTACTCATTGATCAACATCCTAGGGGGTACTCTTTAATTGGTCCTGGGTGGTTTTAGTATTCATTTAAATCAGGTTATGGAAACGTCCTCTTGTGCATTCAAAAATGACTGCTAAATGGTCTTGTAACAAAGGTGTCTGTATATTCCCCAATGAAGTTGGGGTTTTGCTAGTTACACACAGGTTATTTGCTTTTGAGACTTTGACATGAAGAACATCTTTAGAAATGTGGAACCTATCTATCATAAGTGGGCTGAGGGGGAATACCTTTGCTTTAAGTATAATAATGTTTTGCCTAAAACCTCTTAATTCAGAGGAATGGATAACCCTCGCCAAGCAGGTGTGCAGCCTCTTTATTCAGTTTATAGTGGTTAGGGTTACAAGAAAAGGCATCATTTTAATTAAATAGACTCTTCCATTGTTAGAACTTTTTTTTTTTTTTTTTGGATTAAAATGGATATGGAAAAGAAACATTAAAGTTAATAAGCAAACTGACTTAGATTGGTTCAATACACATACTTTATTTTGCTACAATATTCTGAGACGTACATACATGAAAAAGGCGTAGGTTAAAAGTGAAGTGCTATTTTGCGCAAGATAACTAATGTTAATTGCGCTCAAGTGTACAGTGTACTTTTTAGGACGTCCTTGCTCTCTCCTGTCACTTCAATTATCTTTGAGCTTGTATTACAAGTTGAGAAGGACGTTTTTTTTTTGCTTCAAAGCAATTAATGTTCATGCTCAAATGATTAGCAAATAAAATATATTCCCTTTTCTCCTCTGAAATTATTTTCTCACATAACAAGCTCCCTCTTTCCCTTCTCTGTCTCTTCCCACCCCCTCCCTCCTTGCCTTCTTCATTCTGTTGTTCCAAACCTCCCTCTTTATCTCTTGCTCCTCTTCCTCTCTTAGTCCTGTGTTCTTGTCTTCATTCCTCCTCATTAACTCTTCATTCTTCCCTTTATCTTCCCACTTACTTCATTTCATCCCTTCCGTTCCCATCCCCACCTTCCTCTCATTTCAGCAATGTGAGTATCTCAGCCTTCCTTTTATCTTTTTTCCCCTCATTCTAAGGTGAAATTTTCTAAAAGATTGATTAGTGCTACCAAGTCCTTCATAGGATTCTTAAAGGCATGTTTTACCTTGATAGCTGTGTATCTTGCTTAAAGGCGTAACTTACATTTCTGTATGTCAATGAGACACAGTACAGAACTCAACAAAATATGCACTTCTCTCAAGTATGCTGGAAATATATTTAATGTACTCATTAAAATTAGTCTCATAAATCCTTTGAAAGTGAGCTGAATATGGTATTCCATGGGAGCGTTTGAAGATCTCTCACAGATCTAAATATGTTATCTTAGCCTTACACCTATAGGTAAAAACAAAGAACACAGAGCACAAGCTTGATTCAAGTGAGGTTGTGAACAAAGCCTCAACGCGTTTCTCCCAGTTTACGGCCGGGCTTTTTCAAGAGGATAAATTAACATATCAATTCAGCGGTAACACTCTCATTTAAAAAGAACCATTCAACCAATCATGTTAGGGGGAGTATACAGGTAAACCCACCTCACATGTTACAATGGGGGATATTTATCAAAGCTTCAACTATGCTGCATTCACCGGCACCAATACGCTCGCCTGATATCGCCTAACATCGCGGCCGCTGACCTTAATGCGATCTCCATATTTATAAAAAAAAAGCCAGCAAAAAGACGCGCACCAAGTACAGGGCGATGAGCATCGGACTGTTGTTAACTAGCAGTCATCGATCTCGCGTCTATTTGGCTTTTTACCAACTTTATTTATACCCTGCCACTAAATGCTGCCACTATGCTAAAATGTTTAACCCCTATCCCGCCGCTCCCGGACCCCAACACAACCTAAATAAAGTTATTAACCCCTATCCCGCCGCTCCCGGACCCCGCTGCAACCTAGATAAAGTTATTAACCCCTATCCTGCCGCTCCCGGACCCCTAGCCCGTTGCTTCCGGACCCCGCCGCAACCTAAATAAATGTATTAACCCCTAAACCTCTGTCCTCCCACATCACTACCACTAACTAAACCTATTAACCCCTAAACCGCCAGCCCCCACATCCCCATAAACTAAATTAAGCTATTAACCCCTAAACCTAACAAGCCACTAACTTTAAATTAAAATTACATCATTAAAAACATCCCTATCTTAAAATAAATTTAAACTTACCTGTAGAATTAAAATAAACTATTTTTAAACTATTAATTAACCTACCCTAACTATTATACTACAATTAAATTAAACTACCAATTAAATTAACTAAATTAAAACCCTAACCCTACTCAAATTATTTAAATCTACTATTAAACATTATTAAAAAATTACTAAATTACCAAAAAAATAAACGCTAAGTTACAACAAATAAAAAAACACTAATTTACCAAAAACAAAACCACATTATCAAAAATAAAAAGAATTACACCTAATCTAATAGCCCTATCAAAATAATAAAAAAAAACAATAAAAAAACAGCCTACAATAAACTACCAATAAAAGGGCCTTAAAAGGGCCTTTTGTGGTGGCATTGCCCCAAAGAAATCAGCTCTTTTACCTGTAAAACAAAAATACAAACACTCCCCAACAGTAAAACCCACCACCCAACCAACCAACCCCCCAAATAAAAAACCTTATCTAAAATAACCTAAGCTCCCCATTTCCCTGAAAAGGGCATTTGTATGGGCATTGCCCTTAAAAGGGCATTTAGCTCTTTTACATGCCCAGACCCTAATCTAAAAATAAAACCCACAGAAAAAACACTTAAAAAAACCTAACACTAACCCCCGACGATCCACTTACAGTTCTTGAAGTCCCGCTTGAAGGATCCATCCAGCGGGAGAAGTCCTCATCCAGGCGGCAAGAAGTCTTCATCCGGGCGGCCTCTTCTTTCTTCATCGAGCCGGAGAAGTCCTCATCCAGGCGGAAAGAAGTCTTCATCAAGACGGCATCTTCTATCTTCATCTATCCAGCGGGGAGCGGGTCCATCCTGAAGACATCCAGCGCGGAGCTCCTCTTTATATGGTTGCCGCCGTAAACTGGAACTTCAATGCAAGTGATGTCATCCAAGATGGCGTCCCTTGCATTCCTATTGGCTGAACGGTTACAATCAGCCAATAGGATTAGAGCTGCTAAAATCCTATTGGCTGTTCCAATCAGCCAATAGGATTTGAGCAGCTCTCATCCTATTTAAAAATAGTTTATTTTAATTCTACAGGTAAGTTTAAATTTATTTTAAGATAGGGATGTTGTAATTTTAATTTAAAGTTAGCGGCTTGTTAGGTTTAGGGGTTGTGGGGGGGCTGGTGGTTTAGTGGTTAATAGGTTTAGTTAGTGGTAGTGATGTGGGAGGCCAGAGGTTTAGGGGTTAATACATTTATTTAGTAGCGTCGGGGTCCGGGAGCGGCGGGATAGGGGTTAATAAATGTATTTAGTGGTGGCGGGGTCCGGGAGCACCGGGATAGGGGTTAATACATTTATTTAGTGGCGACGGCTTCTGGGAGCGGCGGGATAGGGGTTAATACATTTATTTAGTAGCGGTGGGGTCTGGGAGCGGCGGGATAGGGGTTAATACATTTATTTAGTGGCGGCAGGGTCCGGGAGCACCGGGATAGGGGTTAATACATTTATTTAGTGGCGACGGCTTCCGGGAGCGGCGGGATAGGGGTTAATGACTTTATTTAGGTTGCGGCATGGTCCAGGAGTGGCGTGATAGGGGTTTATAACTTTATTTAGGTTGTGGTGGGGTCAGGGAGTGGTGGAATAGGGGTTAATAACATTATGTAGGTGGTGGCGATGTCGGGGCGGCAGATTAGGGGTGTTAAGACTCGGGGCTTATGTTAGGGTGTTAGGTGTAAACGTTACTTGTTTTCAACCATATAAATCAATGGGATATCTGGCAGCATCGAACATAAGCTTTCGGTGCTTTCAGACTCCCATTGATTTCTATGGCATTTGCGGCCTCCAGGGTGGCGGATTGAAAACCAGGTACACTGGGCCGGAATAGCTGCGAGCGTACCTGTTAGAAATTTGATAAATGGGAAAAGGTGTCAAATAGAGCTGAATGTGTACGGAACATCTGTAATGACGTAAGCATCGATCTGCATGGATTGAGACCGGCAGATCGTATGTTACATCACAAATGTCAACTTTTGCCGGTCTGTAGGCTTTGATAACTAGGTTGGATCAAGCTTTCAACAATTACGCTGCGGAATTCTGGTGTATTTGTGGTTGACGGTTTGATAATTATCCCCCAATGTATTAACCATGATTCGATCCAATAGTGATACAAGACGAACCAGACACAAAGTATTTCATAGATAGCAGTGCTCATACTTTTTGTTACACAACATCATAGATATACACATAAATAAATTATAAGATGTATTTAAAATAATTTTCCCTCAAAATCAGCACTAGACAAGTAGAAACCTGGGCCCTGTATTATATTTAGCGGTACAGTGGATCATACGGAAAATTTTATATATGTATATCCGGTAGTCAGATAGACTTTTGTGCCGCTATGTGTACACCGTAATAATAATGGTTTATCCTGATAATAATAGGGATAAACCATTCACAATGAGATGTGGAAAGACCCAATGCGGAATGTGCAATCATATTAATAGGTCCACTGTATTTCGAAATTCTGATCACTCAGAAGAATTTAACATCAAGATTAGGAGTAATTGTAATTCTACATTTGTAGTATACTTCTTAGAGTGTAGGTGTGGCCTGTTTTATGTAGGCTGTACTAAAAGAAAAATGAAAAGGAGGTTCTTTCAGCATGTTTACAATATCAAAGGAAAATGTACTAAACATATTGTGTCCAGACATTTTTTAGAAGCCATGGTAGCGATCCAATGGTTTTGAAAATTCAGATTATAGACTGGGTTCCCCCAAAGGAGGGGGATAGACTGCTTAAACTTCACAAATTAGAGACCTTCTGGATTTATAAAAGGAAGTGTTTACATCCTCTAAGTCTAAACATCGATATATGTGTTGCAGCACACATGTAATGTGTCACATTATAAATTTTTAAGTTCAAATTTTAATTGTTCATAGTCCTGTGGAACCGCAAGGTATACATTATCAAATTATTTTTTATCCTATTTGCTTGGCTAACCAGACCCCTGTAAATAATAACACTTAATACGTTCTTTATTATTTTTAAGTATTAGGATGCTTATTTTAGGATTTTCTATTGTATTTTTTTGTTTGTTTCTAGTGGTATTAGTATTGCGCTCCATATTAGGTATTTACGGTGTACACATAGTGGCACAAAAGTCTATCTGAGTACCGGATATACATAGATAACATTTTCTGTATGGTCCACTATACCGCTAAATATAATACAGGGCCCAGGTTTCTACTTGTCTAGTACTGATTTTGAGAGAAAATGACTTTGAATACATCTTATAATTTATTTATTTGTATATCTATGATGTTGTGTAACAAAAAGTTTTGTCTTGTATCACTTTTGGATTGAATCATGGTTGACACATTGTAACATGTGAGGTGGGTTTACCTGTACACTCCCCCTAACATGATTGGTTGAATTGTTCTTTTTAAATGAGAGTGTTACTGCTGAATTGATATGTTAATTTATCCTCTTGAAAAAGCATGGCCATAGACCAGGAGAAACGCGTTGAGGTTTTGTTCACAATTTATATGAGAAATCTACTTTTAATCTTCTTTCACGAGTGGTATCCTGAGGTCTGGAACCGAAAATTACCTTGTGGGAAACGCGGTGGTCAGCGTTAGGTGACTGGTAGTTTACATCCCGGAAAAGGCTGAGCGGTACACTCGCACTATTGACTGAAAAGACTACATGCTGATTTTAATCATACGTCTTGTAAGTATGTTTTTATTATGCATATTGCTGTTTGTTATTAAACCTCACTTGAATTGAGCTCTGTGTTCTTTGTTTTTGTCTATATGTTGTAACAGCTGAAAGGAGAGCTCAGCTTTAAAAGAGCAGCAACTTGAGGATCGTATCCACTACGAGGGAAGACTTTGTATCTGTGCTGATAAATTACCACATCAGTTGGTTGGGCCCATTGAGGTACTGTCCATTCCCACTTATTGAATTTTTTGGAAAGACTCCTGTCTCGTGGAGGAAGGACTGATCATTAATATTGTATTTTGTAGTATATATAAATTACTGCTCCTAGTCATTTCATCTACATTAATATTTTATGAACTTGTGACAATCTATTTTTGTACTATTCGTTGTGGTTTGAATAAGGTGACAGTTCTTGATAGTTACCTCACAGCTGTGGGTTGTAGCGCAGATTGTTTTTTCTTGTGTTCTAACACCTATAGGTCTTGCTGTTTTATCTTGCTAAATGAAAGCTAGAGTTTTTGTCTATGAAATTCACTTATTGGCCCCAAGTTATGAAAGTCTGGCGGACCTGATCCAATACGCTCGCCGTATTCAGCATTGCACCAGCATCTCACAAGAGCTGCTGGTGCAACGCCGCCCCCTGCAGACTCGCGGCCAATGGGCCGCCAGCAGGGGGGGTGTCAATCAACCCGATCGTACTCGATCGGGTTGAATTCCGGCGATGTCTGTCCGCCTGCTCAGAGCTGCTTCATAACTGCTGTTTCTGGCGAGCCTGCGGACTCACCAGAAACACGGGGCATCAAGCTCCATACGGAGCTTGATACATATGCCCCATTGAACTGATAGAAAAAGATGTGCATGGGAAACTAGAAAATAATGTTAAATAAAGTACATCTAAAACAAGTCACTTTGCTCCCACCTGTGAGATTCTGCATTCCAGGCAGCTTAATTAATTTTCTGTGGGAGGCTGCGCCAGTCCCCTGTTTTAGAGAACTGAATAAGTTCTGCCCCCGAAGAGTTCAGCGCAATGATTTAACTCCATGTAAAAAAAACTTTAGATAACTGGGCCATTTGTCTTCTTCCACCATTTCCCATTTGACCTATTTTGCCTCTCATCATTTTCATACTTTCCCCATTGCCCCCTCGCTTGCTCTCCCTCTTCTCACATAGTTATTAAAATTAAATAAATAAAATAAAACAATCCATGGTTATTTTGCAGATGTGTAATCAAGTAAGCAGGATTTTTTGGGAGTATTATTTCATGGAACACAAGGCCAAAAACCATGACTGCTCTTGTCTTTTCATCCTCTCTTTCTAGCCACTCACTCCTCTTCCATCTTCTTTTTCCATCCTTATTCTTCCTCTATTATTTGTCGAATGTATATCAATTCCCTCCCCTATATTACCTTTTTACTTTTTGTAACCTCCCTCTTTTCCTATATCTCTTTACATCCTACCTTGCATCCTCAGGGTAATACCTTTCTTCAGGCAGATTTAATGAGTAAAAGAAGAATGTACATATTCAGAAATAAATAGCTGACACTATTTACTGATATAATGAATGTTTCTTTAGTCCCTGCTGCTGTCTGCTCCCCAATAGGCAGTTACTATTTCTGTCCCTTAAATAGAGTAGCAATCTTTGGAGTGTAAATAAGAAATATTTTGGCATGTGAGGAGGGGATATAGACATGGTGGGTAGACTGATACAGAAAGTAGAGGCTGTGAGACAGTATACATTGGAAGTGATATAAAACAATAGGTTAATACATCTAGTTTCCACAAGGCTAGAGATATCTATGTTCTGCTGGGAACAAAAGCTCAGGGTGGAGTGAGAGCAAGAAAGTCTAATTGTGGAAATTTCCATAGGTCATGAATGTATGAAGGATAGGTTGGTTGAGGGAATGGAAAGCAGTGGATAAGTACACACATGGAATGAGTGCTTAGGCTCTGTATATTGTTCTTCATCTGTATCTATATTCTGTTACTGAGCTGCTTTTTGTAATTGTTGTTTTAGGACTAATGGGGACATGGAAAGAAGAAAATGAGAGATACTGTGGTTTGATGAAAGAGACATGAAAGTCAAATTCGAACTTTTATGGTTCAGATAGAGTGGGCAGCTTTAAGAAACTTTTTTTATTATTATTTATTTATTTCTACTATCAATGTTGTGTCATTCTCTTGGCATCCTTTGTTGAAAAGCATAACTAGGTAGGCACAGGAGCAGCAAAACACTGCTAGGACCTGGTGATATGCGGCCACACACAAATTCCTCTTGTCATTGGCTCATCAGATTTGTTCAGCTAGCTCCCAGTAGTGCATTGCTGCTCTGTAGCTGACTTTATTGATTAGTTTAAACCCTTTGTAGGGTTTAAAGGGACAGTAAAAACCTTGATATGTGAATATAAAATGTTTAGCTATGTGTAATGAAACAGCTTTGCAGTATTTTAATTATGTTTTTGCCCCTTTCTCCTATATTGGTGTGTCCGGTCCACGGCTTCATCCTTACTTGTGGGATATTTTCTTCCCCTACAGGAAGTGGCAAAGAGAGCACACAGCAAGAGCTGTCCATATAGTCCCCCCTCTGGCTCCGCCCCCCAGTCATTCTCTTTGCCTGCTCTGAACAAGTAGCATCTCCACGGGGATGGTAAAGAGTATGTAGTGTTAGTTGTAGTTTTATTTCTTCTATCAAGAGTTTGTTATTTTATAATAGTGCCGGTTTGTACTATTTACTCTACAACAGAAAGTGATGAAGAGTTCTGTTAAAAGAGGAGTATGATTTTAGCAACAGTAACTAAAATCCATTGCTGTTCCCACGCAGGACTGTTGAAACCAGAGAACTTCAGTTGGGGGGAACAGTTTGCAGACTTTTCTGCTCCAGGTATGACTAGCCTTTTTTCTAACAAGACATAGTAATGCTAGAAGACTGTCATTTTCCCTTATGGGATCGGTAAGCCATTTTCTTAGACTCATATCAGAATGAAGGCTTATAAATGGGCTCTATACTGGTTGACACTATTGTGGGCTAAATCGATTGATTTATATATTATTTATATGACTTTTAGAGTGTTTTGTGACTTTGAAACACCTTTGGGAACGTTTTTATTACACCTGGCAGTTGTTTAGACACCTAATCTAGTCAGGAAGGCCCCTTCACTCTGGTATGCAGAGGGAGGAGGCCTCATTTTCTTACTTTTGGAAGCAGTGCATGCAGCTTCATGTGAGAGGGTCCTGTGACCATAAAAACGATTTCAAGAAGGCTTATTTCTGTGTTGAATAACCCCCAAGGAAGGTAAAAGCTGCAGCAAAGGCTGTGGCAAGGACTGTAGTGGGTTTAAACTGGCAAATTAAACAATTAGCTCCGGTTTGCTCATTTAAGGGGTTAGAGACTTGAAATTTGGCGTGCAATACTTTCAAAGCATTAAGACACTAGGGTGCAAATTTTGTAAAGATCGGATATTTCCTTCATAGTTTTTCAAACATTCAGAAATAAAGTGTGCTCATTTTATTATTTAAAGAGACAGTAACGGTTTTGTTTAAAAACGGTTTTATTGCATTATTAGCCTGCCAAAGTCTGTCTAACATGTCTATACCTTCAGATAGCATATGTTCTGTGTGTATGGAGGCCAAGGTGGTTCCCCCTTTAAATGTATGTTCAAATTGTGCCATGGCGTCCAAACAAAGTAAGGACAGTACTGTCACATTTAATAAGGTTGCCCAAGATGATTCTTCAAATGAAGGTAGTGGGGATAGTTCATTATCCTCTCCTTCTGTGTCAACACCAGTTTTGCCCGCGCAGGCGACACCTAGTAAATCTAGCGCGCTAATGCTTGTTACTATGCAGCAATTAACTGCAGTAATGGATAATTCTATAGCAAATCTTTTATCCAAACTGCCAGCATTTACCAGAAAGCGTGATTGCTCAGTTTTAAATACAGAGGATGAGCAAGTGGGCGCTGACGATAATTTATCTGTTATACCCTCACACCAGTCTGAATTGGCAGTGAGGGAGGGTCTGTCTGAGGGAGAAATTTCTGATTCAGGAAAAGTTTCTCAGCAGGCAGAACCTGATATTGTGGCATTTAAATTTAAGTTAGAACATCTCCGCGCCCTGCTTAAGGAGGTGCTAATTACTCTTGATGATTGTGACTCTTTGGTGATTCCAGAGAAATTGTGCAAAATGGACAAATTCCTAGAGGTCCCTGTGCACGCTGATGCCTTTCCGATACCCAAGAGGGTGGCGGACATAGTGACCAAGGAGTGGGAGAAGCCAGGTATACCCTTTGTCCCACCTCCTATATTTAAGAAAATGTTCCCCATTGTCGACCCCAGAAGGGACGCATGGCAAACAGTCCCTAAGGTTGAGGGGGCAGTTTCTACGTTGGCCAAGCGCACGACTATTCCCATTGAAGACAGTTGTGCTTTCAAAGATCCTATGGATAAAAAATTGGAAGGATTGCTTAAAAAGATATTTGTTCAGCAAGGTTTCCTTCTCCAACCAATTTCGTGCATTATTCCTGTCACCACGGCGGCGTCTTTTTGGTTCGAGGAACTAGAAAATTCGCTCCATAAGGAGACTCCATATGAGGAAGTCATGGACAGAATTCACGCACTAAAGTTGGCTAATTCCTTTATTTTAGATACCGCTTTTCAATTGGCTAAATTAGCGGCGAAAAATTCAGGTTTTGCTATAGTGGCGCGCAGAGCACTTTGGCTAAAATCTTGGTGGGCGGATGTGTCGTCCAAGACAAAACTGCTTAATATTCCTTTCAAGGGTAAGACCCTTTTTGGGCCAGAATTGAAGGAGATTATTTCAGACATCACTGGGGGAAAGGGCCATGCCCTCCCATAGGATAGGCCTTTCAAGGCTAAGAACAAATCTAATTTTCGTTCCTTTCGCAATTTCAGGAACGGACCGTCCCTTAACTCTGCAGCCTCTAGACAAGAGGGCAACGCTTCCCAGCCTAAACCAGCATGGAAACCAATGCAAGGCTGGAACAAGGGTAAACAGGCCAAGAAGCCTGCTGCTGCTACCAAGACAGCATGAAGGGGTAGCCCCCGATCCGGGACCGGATCTAGTAGGGGGCAGACTTTCTCTCTTTGCTCAGGCTTGGGCAAGAGATGTTCCGGATCCCTGGGCACTAGAAATAGTCGCTCAGGGGTATCTTCTAGAGTTCAAGGAACTTCCTCCAAGGGGAAGGTTCCACATGTCTCGCTTATCTTCAGACCAGATAAAGAGACAGGCATTCTTACATTGCGTAGGAGATCTATTAAAGATGGGAGTGATACACCCAGTTCCAACGGCGGAACAAGGTCTGGGGTTTTACTCAAACCTGTTTGTAGTTCCCAAAAAAGAGGGAACTTTCAGGCCAATTCTGGATTTAAAAATTCTAAACAAATTTCTCAGAGTTCCATCATTCAAAATTGAAACCATTCGAACGATTTTACCAACAATCCAGGAGGGTCAATACATGACTACCGTGGACTTAAAGGATGCGTACCTACATATTCCTATCCACAAAGATCATCATCAGTTCCTAAGGTTCGTCTTTCTGGAAAAACATTACCAGTTTGTGGCTCTTCCGTTCGGTTTAGCCACTGCTCCCAGAGTTGGTGGTTGACTCAAGATCACCTGTCTCAGGGAATGAGTTTCCGCAGACCAGAGTGGGTCATTGTCACGACCGACGCCAGTCTTTTAGGCTGGGGCGCGGTCTGGGACTCCCTGAAAGCTCAGGGTCTATGGTCTCGGGAAGAGTCTCTTCTCCCGATAAACATTCTGGAACTGAGAGCGATATTCAATGCGCTCCTGGCTTGGCCTCAACTAGCGAAGGCCAGATTCATAAGATTTCAGTCGGACAACATGACGACTGTAGTGTACATCAATCATCAGGGGGGAACAAAGAGTTCCTTGGCGATGAGAGAGGTATCCAAGATCATCAAATGGGCGGAGGATCACTCCTGCCATCTATCTGCAATTCACATCCCAGGAGTAGACAACTGGGAGGCGGATTATTTGAGTCGTCAGACTTTCCATCCGGGGGAGTGGGAACTCCATCCGGAGGTCTTTGCCCAGTTATCTCAACTATGGGGCATTCCAGACATGGTCTGATGGCGTCTCGTCAGAACTCCAAGGTTCCTCGCTACGGGTCCAGATCCAGGGATCCCAAGGCGACACTAGTGGATGCATTGGTGGCGCCTTGGTCATTCAACCTAGCTTATGTGTTTCCACCGTTTCCTCTCCTTCCCAGGCTTGTAGCCAGGATCAAACAGGAGAGGGCTTCGGTGATTCTGATAGCTCCTGCGTGGCCACGCAGGACTTGGTATGCAGACCTGGTGAATATGTCATCGGCTCCACCATGGAAGCTACCTTTGAGACAGGATCTTCTAGTACAAGGTCCATTCGAACATCCAAATCTAGTCTCTCTGCAACTGACTGCTTGGAAATTGAACGCTTGATTTTATCTAAGCGTGGGTTTTCAGATTCAGTTATAGATACTCTGGTCCAAGCCAGAAAACCTGTGACTAGGAAAATTTACCATAAGATATGGAAAAAATATATCTGTTGGTGCGAATCCAAGGGATTCTCTTGGAGTAAAATTAAAATTCCTAGGATACTCTCCTTTCTCCAAGAGGGTTTGGATAAAGGGTTGTCAGCGAGTTCTCTAAAAGGACAGATATCTGCTCTGTCTGTTTTGTTGCACAAACGTCTGGCAGCAGTGCCAGATGTACAGGCATTTGTACAGGCCTTAGTCAGAATCAAGCCTGTCTACAGACCCATGACTCCTCCATGGAGTCTAAACTTTCAGTTCTTCAAGGGGTTCCGTTTGAACCTTTACATTCCATAGATATTAAGTTACTATCTTGGAAAGTTCTGTTTTTGGTTGCTATTTCTTCTGCTAGAAGAGTTTCTGAATTGTCTGCTTTGCAGTGTACTTCACCCTATCTGGTATTCCATACAGATAAGGTTGTTTTGCGTAACAAACCTGGTTTTCTTCCAAAAGTGGTTTCCAACAGGAATATTAACCAGGAAATAGTTGTTCCTTCTCTGTGTCCGAATCCAGTTTCGAAGAAGGAACGTTTGTTACACAATTTAGATGTGGTCCGTGCTTTAAAATTCTATTTAGAAGCAACAAAGGATTTCAGACAGACTTCATCCTTGTTTGTCGTTTATTCTGGTAAGAGGAGAGGGCAAAAAGCTACTGCTACCTCTCTTTCTTTTTGGCTGAAAAGCATCATCCGATTGACTTATGAGACTGCCGGACGGCAGCCTCCTGAACGAATTACAGCTCACTCTACTAGAGCTGTGGCTTCCACATGGGCCTTCAAGAACGAGGCTTCTGTTGGTCAGATCTGTAAGGCAGCGACTTGGTCTTCTCTGCATACTTTTGCCAAATTTTACAAATTCGATACTTATGCTTCTTCGGAGGCTATTTTTGGGAGGTTTTGCAAGCCGTGGTGCCTTCCGTTTAGGTAACCTGACTTGTTCCCTCCCTTCATCCGTGTCCTAAAGCTTTGGTATTGGTTCCCACAAGTAAGGATGAAGCCGTGGACCGTACACACCAATGTAGGAGAAAACAGAATTTATGCTTACCTGATAAATTTCTTTCTCCTACGGTGTGTCCGGTCCACAGCCAGCCCTGGCTTTTTAGTCAGGTTTAAAAAATTTTATTCCATACACTACAGTCACCACGGCACCCTATAGTTTCTCCTTTTTCTCCTAACCGTCGGTCGAATGACTGAGGGGCGGAGCCAGAGGGGGGACTATATGGACAGCTCTTGCTGTGTGCTCTCTTTGCCATTTCCTGTAGGGGAAGAGAATATCCCACAAGTAAGGATGAAGCCGTGGACCGGACACACCGTAGGAGAAAGAAATTTATCAGGTAAGCATAAATTCTGTTTTTCATGTAATGTAGCTCTGAAAATTAAGCAATTTCTTATTTTCAGAACATGAAATGCACCGTCAAGGCTAACTCTGCTAGTCTGCTACATATATGTCCCTAATTGGCTTTATCAAATAACTGCAAAACAAACGGCTAGATTACGAGTTGTGCGTTAGGCTGAAAAAGCAGCGTTAACAGGTCCTAACGCTGGTATTACGAGTCTTGCAGGTTTAGGGGCACCGCATACTTCTTTGGCCTTACCGCAAACCGACTTACTTAAACTTCGTAAAGTCTTTTTTCTATGGGACTTCCATAGCGCTGTCTGTCCTGGGAGGCCAAAAAGTGAGTGGTACACCCTCTACCTCCAACATCCCTAACACATTTTAAAGTCAGTAGTTAAGAGTTTTATGGTACAACCGCCGTAACATAAAACTCATAACTAAAGTGCTAAAAAGTACACTAACACCCATAAACTACCTATTAACCCCTAAACCGAGGCCCTCCCAAATCGCAAACACTAAAATTAAAATTTTAACCCCTAATCTGCCGCTCCGGACATCGCCACCAATATAATAAACATATTAACCCCTAAACCGCCGCACTCCCGCCTCGCAAACACTAGTTAAATATTATTAACCCCTAATCTCCTGTCCCTAACATCTCTGCCACCTACATTATACAACCCCTAATCTGCCACTCCGGACATCGCCGCCTCCTACATTATACTTATAAACCCCTAATCTGCCGCCCCCAACATCGCCGACACCTACATTATTTTTATTACCCCCTAATCTGCCACCCCCAATGTCGCCGCAACCTACCTACACTTATTAACCCCTAATCTGCTGCCCCCAACGTCGCCACCACTATAATAAACATATTAACCCCATAAACCGCCGCACTCCCGCCTTGCAAACATTAGTTAAATATTATTAACCCCTAATCTACTATCCCTAACATCGCCGCCACCTACCTACATTTATTAACCCCTAATCTGCCGCCCCCAACGTCGCCACCACTATACTAAATGTATTAACCCCTAAACCTAAGTCTAAACCTAACCCTAACACCCCCTAACTTAAATATAATTACAATAAATCTAAATAAATATTAATATTATTACCTAAATAATTCCTATTTAAAACTAAATATTTACCTATAAAATAAACCCTAAGATAGCTACAATATAACTAATAGTTACATTATTGTAGCTAGCTTAGGGTTTATTTTTATTTTACAGGCAAGTTTGTATTTATTTTAACTAGGTACAATAATTATTAAATAGTTATTAACTATTTAATAACTACCTAGCTAAAATAAATACAAAAGTACCTGTAAAATAAAACCTAACCTAAGTTACAATAACATCTAACACTACACTATAATTAAATACATTTACTAAATTAAAAAACAATTAAATAAATTAAATTAAATTAGCTAAAGTAAACCCCCCCCCCCCCCCACTAAATTACAGAAAATAATAAACAAATTACAAGATATTTAAACTAATTACACCTAATCTAATAGCCCTATCAAAATAAAAAAAGCCCCCCCAAAATAAAAAAAACCCTAGTGGGTTTTATTTTTAGATTAGGGGTTTGGGCCACAAAAGAGCTAACTACCCTTTTAAGGGCAATGCCCATCCAAATGCCCTTTTCAGGGCAATGGGGAGCTTAGGTTTTTTTTAGTTAGCTTATTATTTGGGGGGTTGGTTGTGTGGGTGGTGGGTTTTACTGTTGGGAGGTTGTTTGTATTTTTTATTTACAGGTAAAATAGCTGATTACTTTGGGGCAATGCCCCGCAAAAGGCCCTTTTAAGGGCTATTGATAGTTTAGTTTAGGCTAGGTTTTTTTTTATTTCGGGAGGGGGGGCTTTTTTATTTTGATAGAACTATTAGATTAGGTGTAATTAGTTTAAATATCTTGTAATTTGTTTATTATGTTCTGTAATTTAGTGTTTGTTTGTTTTTGTACTTTAGCTAATTTAATTTAATTTATTTAATTGTTTTTAATTTAGTAAATTTATTTAATTTATAGTGTAGTGTTAGGTGTTATTGTAACTTAGGTTAGGTTTTATTTTACAGGTACTTTTGTATTTATTTTAGCTAGGTAGTTATTAAATAGTTAATAACTACTTAATAACTATTCTACCTAGTTAAACTTGCCTGTAAAATAAAAATAAACCCTAAGCTAGATACAATGTAACTATTAGTTATATTGTAGCTATCTTAGGGTTTATTTTATAGGTATTTCGTTTTAAATTATTTAGGTAATAATATTAATTTTTATTTAGATGTATTGTAATTATATTTAAGTTAGGGGGGGTTAGGTTTAGACTTAGGTTTAGGGGGTTAATACATTTAGTATAGTGGCGGCGACGTTGGGGGCAGCAGATTACGGGTTCATAAATGTAGGTAGGTGGCAGCGATGTTAGGGATAGCAGATTAGGGGTTAATAATATTTAACTAATATTGGCGACGTTGGGGGCGGCTGATTAGGGTTTAATAAGTGTAAGTAGGTTGTTGCGACATTGGGGGCGGCAGATTAGGGGTTAATAAATATAATGTAGGTGTCGGCGATGTTGGGGGCAGCAGATTAGGGGTTAATACATATAATGTAGGTGGCAGCGGTGTCCGGAGCGGCAGATTAGGGGTTAATAAGTATAATGTAGGTGTCGACGATGTCGGGGGCAGCAGATTAGGGGTTAATAAGTGTAAGATTAGGGGTGTTTAAACTCTGGGTTTATGTTAGGGTGTTAGGTGTAAACATAGATTTTATTTCCCCATAGGAATTAATGGGGCTGCGTTACTGAGTTTTACGCTGCTTTTTTGCAGTTGTTAGACTTTTTCTCAGCCGGCTCTCCCCGTTGATTCCTATGGGGAAATTGTGCCCGAGCACATACGACCAGCTCACCGCTGATTTAAGCAGCGCTGGTATTGGAGTGCGGTAAGGAGCAAAATTTTGCTCAACGCTCACTACTTGCCTTTTAACGTCAGGTTTGTAAAAGCCCGTAATACCAGCGCTGTAGGTAAGTGAGCGGTGAGAGAAAACTGCTCGTTAGCACCGCATAGCCTCTAACGCAAAACTCGTAATCTGGCCGAAAGTATTTTATACTAACTTTATTACTGTTGCTAGCCTTGTTTTCTGCATGCAGCAGTTTTGCTGTTGAAGTTGAATACTAATTTCAGTAATAAGGATGTTGATTTGTTTTAAAAACATGTAGACATGGCTGATATTTTATTCTATAGTGACACAACAGAAATGTCTTAACTAATTATAGACATTAGAGCATTTTCTTTTTGTACTTTTAGGTCACTTTATGGTACTTTTGAGTGTAAGAGGCACAAAGATGTTCTCTTGATAACTAAATATACAAAACCTTTCATTCTTTCCTGAAAGACAAATAGTTTTTGTAAGTGTAAGTTTTTAAGACAACCCCCGCGTTACCTTCACTTGCTTTACACATAGTCCTCCCAGCTCGACAGACATTTTTTTCTGTTTTTCTACATAACCTGACACCTCAGAATCTCTAATCTCACTAAAAGCAAAGGACCAGTAAATACAGTAGATTTGCACGATAACAAGACAATACAATAGCACTTAGGGGGCGAATTATCAAGCTCCCTGATGCCCCTGTTTCTGCGAGAGCCTTCAGGCTCACCGGAAACAGCAGTTATGAAGCAGTGGTCTTAAGACCGCTGCTCCATAACTAGGCTGACCATATTGCCGCTTTTAAAAGGGACACATATGAAAAATACATATGTCAGGGCTGTTTTCAGGGCTGTTTAAATAAATGGTTTTGTATAAGAACCCTCACATATGTATTTTTCATATGTGTTCCTTCTTAAAGCTGCAATATGGTCAGCCTATCCATAACTGATCCGCCTGCTCTGAGGCAGCAGACATCAATCCGCCCGATCGTGTACAATCGGTTTGATTGACACCCCCTGCTAGCGGCCGATTGGCCACGAATCTGCAGGAGGCGGCATTGCACAAGCAGTTAACAAGAACTGCTGGTGCAATGATAAATACCAACAGCCTATGCATTTATCGATGTGCGGTGGACATGATACGCTACATCGTATCATGTCCATCCGCACTTTAATAAATCGGCCCCTGAGCCTGAACTTCAAAAGAGTGGTAGATTTTTTATTGACAAATTTCAAAGTTATGTCTATTTTGACTACTCCTGTATCATGTGACAGCCAATCACAATTGCATATACGTATATTCTGTGAATTCAAAACTTTTTCTTGCCAGACATGTGCATGCTACCTACCTAGGCATCTCTTCAACAAAGAATACTATGAGAATGAAGACAATTTGATTATAGAAATAAATTGGATACTTTTTTTTAAAATATCGTATGCTCTGTCTGAATCACATTAGAAACAATTGTGTTTTTCATGTCCCTTTAAAGGCACATAGTAAATATACAGTATATTTAGTTTTCAAGGGACGAGTTTTATGTAACTTTAAATGGAGCAGGTGCATATTTGTCAATAGCTAAGGTAGGAGTCAGTAACTGCCATTGCAATTCACAAGCAGGAAACAGCCAGTGAGCATATACCCTCCAATGACTGTCAGTTTCCTGCTTAGGAGCTGCAATGCTTGAGTTTACAAATGTGCGTAGCCTCTTTGTGGGGGGTTGAACGCTTACTTAAAGGGCCACTAAACCCAAAATCTTTCTTTCATGTTTCAGATAGAGAATACAAATTTAAACAACATTACAATTTACTTCTATTATTTATTTTGATTCATTTTTTAGATATCCTTAGTTAAAGAAAAAGCAATGCACATGGGTGAGCCAATCACACGAGGCTTCTATGTGCAGCAACCAATCACCAGCTACTGAGCATATCTAGATATGCTTTTCAGCAAAGAATATTAAGAGAATAAAACAAATTAGATAATAGAAGTAAATTTGAAAGATGTTTAAAATTACATTCTCTTTCTAAATCATGAAAGAAAAAAATGTGGGTTTCATGTCCCTTTAACTAGAGTTAGTAATGAAAACAAATTACTTGTTCATATAATGTAACATATTATAGCATGCAATTTTTCATTTCAATGTCCCTTTAAATGTTAGCGTTATTCAGAGTAAAAAAGAGCTGTCTTTGTGTAGAATGTAAAACAACATTTATTATTATGGCATTAGGAATGTTTAATAAACTGACATCAGAATTCCTTTCCTTGTGATCAACCAAAGGGTTAAGGAACATAGATGGGAGAAGTCATTTATTTAATTGAAACACACAAGCTCCAAGCCCCCCTAGATAACCGCTTCTGGAATCTGATACAATCCTGAATCGGAATGTGACCCTTTTACTTAAATGCTCTGTCTGAGGCCCCATGTGGCTTCACTTAAAGATGAAAAGATTGGAGCAAACGAATGCAAATAACCAACAGCTCCAGCAGACAGGGACCTGAGGGGGCTTCATTTTTTCTGGAATATTTTTAAGATGTATTAAAATAGCAATGGCCAGAAAATGACCCGATAAAACAATAGATATTTTATTAGCATGATTGTGTGTGTTAGTGTGCAAGCTCTGTGAGGCAGGAAATATTTATAATGTCAGACATTCCATGAAATGTAATAACACAGGCACCTATTGTAGGATAGATTTAGCATATAGAATTTAAACATAGGAAGGGGGATTACAGTGCATTGGGATGATTTATTGGCAGGGGTTATATTGGGCAATAGGAGGATTTATAAGGAAAGTTATATGGAACAAAAGGGGATAGTTGTATAGAGTACTATGATACTTTGCAAGATTAAATGACAATTAAATACAGTAGAATGAGCAGAAAGAGGCATTATATAGGGTAATATAAAAATATCAGAGCAATGGATGAGGGTTTGCAGTAAGGCAATTGATATCATGAACCGAATGATGGATTAAACAAAGTAATAGAAAACAGAGCTGTGGGATACGTTGCATCCTTCTAGGACACTGGTTTTCAGGCCGCCCGAACAGGTCAGATTTTGAGGATTTCTGAACTGGAGCATAGAGGAAATAATCTGATTAGTAAACAGTTATTTTACCTGCTCTCAATCCAAGGTGATCCTGAAAATCTGGCCTGTTAGGGAGGTTTGAGGACAGGATCGAAAACCAGTGCTCAAGGGGAAAGGAGGTTAATCTAAACACACTGTACACCTGGTAGGCTCCTGTTACCCCATGTGTCTGGACTAATTTGAAGCAATATTAACTGTTAGGACGGGTTTATATGGAACACTAAAAGTTGCTACAGGTAAAGTATATATGAAATAAAATAATGAATTATTGAAGGAACTTACAGCAGTAAACACAAGTGCCCAGGCTTGGAGACTTCCAGTTTGTAAAGTGTGTAGAGCAAGGCAAATATTAGAATAAAGTGTGCTAAATCCAGATTTACTTATATAATACTTGTCTACATGAGGATAAAGAATGTACTAGTGTAAAACTCACCTATACACTTTATTCTAACTGGGAGTGACAGATCTACCTTTAGGCCACTGCTTGTTTGTTTGGACCAAAACCTATATTTACATTACAGGAAGTAGGGATCCACTATCATCATTTAGTGCTTTTGCAATTAATTGTTTAAATAAAGCAACGTGTGGAACATTCCTGAATTAGGCCCTCCTCTCTGCAAGTCCCCATTTCTAAAATGACCACCAGAAACAGTGTTTTTCTTCTGTTAAGTGTGATCAGTCCACGGGTCATCATTACTTCTGGGATATTACTCCTCCCCAACAGGAAGTGCAAGAGGATTCACCCAGCAGAGCTGCATATAGCTCCTCCCCTCTACGTCACTCCCAGTCATTCTCTTGCACCCAACGACTAGATAGGATGTGTGAGAGGACTATGGTGATTATACTTAGTTTTATATCTTCAATCAAAAGTTTGTTATTTTAAAATAGCACCGGAGTGTGTTATTACCTCTCTGGCAGAGTTTGAAGAAGAATCTACCAGAGTTTTGCTATGATTTTAGCCGGAGTAGTTAAGATCATATTGCTGTTCTCGGCCATCTGAGGAGTGAGGTAAACTTCAGATCAGGGGACAGCGGGCAGATGAATCTGCATAGAGGTATGTAGCAGTTTTTATTTTCTGACAATGGAATTGATGAGAAAATCCTGCCATACCGATATAATGTCAAGTATGTATACTTTACACTTCAGTATTCTGGGGAATGGTACTTCACTAGAATTACACTGTAAGAAATACATAAAGCTGTTTAATAACTAGAGATTATGTTTAACGTTTTTGCTGGAATGTAAAATCGTTTTCATTTGCTGAGGTACTGTGTGAATAAATGTTTGGGCACTATTTTTCCACTTGGCAGTTGCTTAATCTGTTTTTCTGACAGTTTCTGTTCTCCCTCACTGCTGTGTGTGAGGGGGAGGGGCCGTTTTTTGGCGCTTTTACTATGCATCAAATATTTCAGTCAGCAACTCATTGTATTCCCTGCATGATCCGGTTCATCTCTACAGAGGGGTCTTCAAAACTTATTTTGAGGGAGGTAATTTCTCTCAGCAGAGCTGTGAGAATTATAGTTTGACTGAGATAAAAAACGTTTATTCTGTAATTTGTTTCCTGCTTTCAGAATTTGTTATCTTTGCTAATGGGATTAAACCTTTGCTAAAGTTGTGTTGTTTACAAGGATTGAGGCTATAACTGTTTCAATTTATTAATTTTCAACTGTCATAGATCTTCTGTGCTTCTTAAAGGCACAGTACGTTTTAATATTATTCTAATTGAATTGTATTTCCAAGTTGCAAGTTTATTTGCTAGTGTGTTAAACATGTCTGATTCAGAGGATGATACCTGTGTCATTTGTTGCAATGCCAAAGTGGAGCCCAATAGAAATTTATGTACTAACTGTATTGATGCTACTTTAAATAAAAGTCAATCTGTACAAATTGAACAAATTTCACCAAACAACGAGGGGAGAGTTATGCCGACTAACTCGCCTCACGTGTCAGTACCTACATCTCCCGCTCAGAGGGAGGTGCGTGATATTGTAGCGCCGAGTACATCTGGGCGGCCATTACAAATCACATTACAGGATATGGCTACTGTTATGACTGAGGTTTTGGCTAAATTACCAGAACTAAGAGGTAAGCGTGATCACTCTGGGGTGAGAACAGAGTGCGCTGATAATATTAGGGCCATGTCAGACACTGCGTCACAGGTGGCAGAACATGAGGACGGAGAACTTCATTCTGTGGGTGACGGTTCTGATCCAAACAGACTGGATTCAGATATTTCAAATTTTAAATTTAAACTGGAAAACCTCCGTGTATTACTAGGGGAGGTGTTAGCGGCTCTGAATGATTGTAACACTGTTGCAATACCAGAGAAAATGTGTAGGTTGGATAAATATTTTGCGGTACCGACGAGTACTGAGGGTTTTCCTATACCTAAGAGACTTACTGAAATTGTTACTAAGGAGTGGGATAGACCCGGTGTGCCGTTCTCACCCCCTCCGATATTTAGAAAAATGTTTCCAATAGACGCCACCACAAGGGACTTATGGCAAACGGTCCCTAAGGTGGAGGGAGCAGTTTCTACCTTAGCTAAGCGTACCACTATCCCGGTGGAGGATAGCTGTGCTTTTTCAGATCCAATGGATAAAAAGTTAGAGGGTTACCTTAAGAAAATGTTTGTTCAACAAGGTTTTATATTGCAACCCCTTGCATGCATTGCGCCGATCACGGCTGCAGAGGCATTCTGGATTGAGTCTCTGGAAGAGAACATTGGTTCAGCTACTCTGGACGACATTACGGACAGGCTTAGAGTCCTTAAACTAGCTAATTCATTCATTTCGGAGGCCGTAGTACATCTTACTAAACTTACGGCGAAGAATTCAGGATTCGCCATTCAGGCACGCAGGGCGCTGTGGCTAAAATCCTGGTCAGCTGATGTTACTTCTAAGTCTAAATTGCTTAATATACCTTTCAAAGGGCAGACCTTATTCGGGCCCGGGTTGAAAGAGATTATCGCTGACATTACAGGAGGTAAAGGCCATGCCCTGCCTCAGGACAAAGCCAAAGCCAAGACTAGACAGTCTAATTTTCGTTCCTTTCGTAATTTCAAAGCAGGAGCAGCATCAACTTCCTCTGCACCAAAACAGGAAGGAGCTGTTGCTCGCTACAGACAAGGCTGGAAACCTAACCAGTCCTGGAACAAGGGCAAGCAGACTAGGAAACCTGCTGCTGCCCCTAAAACAGCATGAATTGAGGGCCCCCGATCCAGGATCGGATCTAGTGGGGGGCAGACTTTCTCTCTTCGCCCAGGCTTGGGCAACAGATGTTCAGGATCCCTGGGCGCTAGAGATAATATCTCAGGGATACCTTCTGGACTTCAAATACTCTCCTCCAAGAGAGAGATTTCATCTGTCAAGATTGTCAACAATCCAGACAAAGAAAGAGGCGTTTCTACGCTGCGTACAAGAGCTCTTGTTAATGGGAGTAATCCATCCAGTTCCACGATCGGAACAGGGACAGGGGTTTTACTCAAATCTGTTTGTGGTTCCCAAAAAAGAGGGAACTTTCAGACCAATCCTGGACTTAAAGATCCTAAACAAATTCCTAAGAGTTCCATCGTTCAAGATGGAGACTATTCGGACAATTTTACCTATGATCCAAGAGGGTCAATACATGACCACTGTAGATTTAAAAGATGCTTACCTTCACATACCGATTCACAAAGATCATTATCGGTACCTAAGGTTTGCCTTCCTAGACAGGCATTACCAGTTTGTGGCTCTTCCATTCGGATTGGCTACAGCTCCAAGAATCTTCACAAAGGTTCTGGGTGCTCTTCTGGCGGTACTAAGACCGCGGGGAATCTCGGTAGCTCCATACCTAGACGACATTCTGATACAAGCTTCAAGCTTTCAAACTGCCAAGTCTCATACAGAGTTAGTGCTGGCATTTCTAAGGTCACATGGATGGAAGGTGAACGAAAAGAAAAGTTCACTCGTTCCACTCACAAGAGTTCCCTTCCTGGGGACTCTTATAGATTCTGTAGAAATGAAGATTTACCTGACAGAGGACAGGCTAACAAGACTTCAAAGTGCTTGCCGCACCCTTCATTCCATTCAACACCCGTCAGTGGCTCAATGCATGGAGGTAATCGGCTTAATGGTAGCGGCAATGGACATAGTACCCTTTGCACGCTTACACCTCAGACCACTGCAACTGTGCATGCTAAGTCAGTGGAATGGGGATTACTCAGACTTATCCCCTTCTCTGAATCTGGATCAAGAGACCAGAAATTCTCTTCTATGGTGGCTTTCTCGGCCACATCTGTCCAGGGGGATGCCATTCAGCAGACCAGACTGGACAATTGTAACAACAGACGCCAGCCTTCTAGGTTGGGGTGCCGTCTGGAATTCTCTGAAGGCTCAGGGACAATGGAGTCAGGAGGAGAGTCTCCTGCCAATAAACATTCTGGAATTGAGAGCAGTTCTCAATGCCCTCCTGGCTTGGCCCCAGTTGACAACTCGGGGGTTCATCAGGTTTCAGTCGGACAACATCACGACTGTAGCTTACATCAACCATCAGGGAGGGACAAGAAGCTCCCTAGCTATGATGGAAGTATCAAAGATAATTTGCTGGGCAGAGTCTCACTCTTGCCACCTGTCAGCAATCCACATCCCGGGAGTGGAGAACTGGGAGGCGGATTTCTTAAGTCGTCAGACTTTTCATCCGGGGGAGTGGGAACTTCATCCGGAGGTCTTTGCCCAAATACTTCGACGTTGGGGCAAACCAGAGATAGATCTCATGGCGTCTCGACAGAACGCCAAGCTTCCTCGTTACGGGTCCAGATCCAGGGATCCAGGAGCAGTCCTGATAGATGCTCTGACAGCACCTTGGGACTTCAGGATGGCTTACGTGTTTCCACCCTTCCCGTTGCTTCCTCGATTGATTGCCAGAATCAAACAAGAGAGAGCATCAGTGATTCTAATAGCACCTGCGTGGCCACGCAGGACTTGGTATGCAGACCTGGTGGACATGTCATCCTGTCCACCTTGGTCTCTACCTCTGAAACAGGACCTTCTGATACAGGGTCCCTTCAAACATCAAAATCTAACTTCTCTGAAGCTGACTGCTTGGAAATTGAACGCTTGATTTTATCAAGACGTGGATTTTCTGAGTCAGTTATTGATACCTTAATACAGGCTAGGAAACCTGTTACCAGAAAGATTTACCATAAGATATGGCGTAAATACCTATATTGGTGTGAATCCAAAGGTTACTCTTGGAGTAAGGTTAGGATTCCTAGGATATTGTCTTTTCTACAAGAAGGTTTAGAAAAGGGTTTATCTGCTAGTTCATTAAAGGGACAGATCTCAGCTCTGTCCATTCTGTTACACAAACGTCTGTCAGAAGTTCCTGACGTCCAGGCTTTTTGTCAGGCTTTGGCCAGAATTAAGCCTGTGTTTAAAACTGTTGCTCCACCATGGAGTTTAAACCTTGTTCTTAATGTTTTACAGGGCGTTCCGTTTGAACCCCTTCATTCCATTGATATAAAGTTGTTATCTTGGAAAGTTCTATTTTTAATGGCTATTTCCTCGGCTCGAAGAGTCTCTGAATTATCAGCCTTACATTGTGATTCTCCTTATTTGATTTTTCATTCGGATAAGGTAGTCCTGCGTACTAAACCTGGGTTCTTACCTAAGGTAGTTACTAACAGGAATATCAATCAAGAGATTGTTGTTCCTTCTTTATGCCCAAATCCTTCTTCAAAGAAGGAACGTCTACTGCACAACCTGGATGTAGTCCGTGCTCTAAAATTTTACTTACAGGCAACTAAGGAATTTCGACAAACGTCTTCTCTGTTTGTCATTTACTCTGGGCAGAGGAGAGGTCAAAAAGCTTCCGCTACCTCTCTTTCTTTTTGGCTTCGTAGCATAATTCGTTTAGCTTATGAGACTGCTGGACAGCAGCCTCCTGAAAGAATTACAGCTCATTCTACTAGAGCTGTGGCTTCCACTTGGGCCTTCAAGAATGAGGCCTCTGTTGAACAGATTTGCAAGGCTGCAACTTGGTCTTCGCTTCATACTTTTTCCAAATTTTACAAATTTGACACTTTTGCTTCATCGGAGGCTATTTTTGGGAGAAAGGTTCTTCAGGCAGTGGTTCCTTCTGTATAAAGAGCCTGCCTATCCCTCCCGTCATCCGTGTACTTTTGCTTTGGTATTGGTATCCCAGAAGTAATGATGACCCGTGGACTGATCACACTTAACAGAAGAAAACATAATTTATGCTTACCTGATAAATTCCTTTCTTCTGTAGTGTGATCAGTCCACGGCCCGCCCTGTTTTTAAGGCAGGTAAATATTTTTTAATTTATACTCCAGTCACCACTTCACCCTTGGCTTTTCCTTTCTCGTTGGTCCTTGGTCGAATGACTGGGAGTGACGTAGAGGGGAGGAGCTATATGCAGCTCTGCTGGGTGAATCCTCTTGCACTTCCTGTTGGGGAGGAGTAATATGCCAGAAGTAATGATGACCCGTGGACTGATCACACTACAGAAGAAAGGAATTTATCAGGTAAGCATAAATTATGTTTTTTTGTTTGGACCGCACAGACCATGCCTTTAGGCCTCTCCAGTGGCATTCCCAACAAATACTTCTTGGGGGGCACCCAGTTATTTGCAGGTGGGGCCTAGATGAAAGGGCAAGACTGTGCATGTCATGGACAGAGTCATGCATGCCATGTGTGATATTGGGCTGCAGCAGGCAGGGTTGGGTGAGCAAGGCCTGCTGGAGCTGTCACAGTGCCTGGGCACAGTCGTGGTGGGAAGCAACCATTGGGGGGGCACATGGCGATGACACACTGAAATGACCAGATCCTCCTCCATAGCTGCCAAATTAGAGATACCCTAAGGGAATAATATGAGGGGGTATAGGTATATGCTTAAAAAACCTGAGCTATGGGGTTAGTTATAGGATGGAAGAGTAGCCAAAGGATGCATTGTATTGTGTAATATAATTACAATTATTATAATTTATATACAGTCATTTGCAAATTTTTAATTTCAACAAATGCAAGTGACACACTTCTTAGGGATGGATCTAGATAACAGGTGGCACCCACCCAGGGCTTTGGGGGGGGGGCACAATGTCAAGGTTGAGGGTATTAGAAAGTGCAATGTACATGCAGTATTTAGTTCATGAAGAAGCGTTTATGGAACCAAGAGGTGCAATATATAGGGGCATATTTATCAAGTTCCGTATTGCTTGATGGCCCTTGTTTCCGGCGATCCTTCAGGCTTGCCGGAAACAGAAGTTATGAAGAAGTTGTAAAGAAGCGGTCTAAAGACCTCTGCTCCCTAACTTGTCCGCCTGCTCTGAGGCCGCAGACAGAAATCAACCCGATCGAATCTGCAGAGTGCGGCATTGCACCAGCAGTTCACAAGAACTGCTGGTGCAATGATAAATGCAGACAGCGTATGCTGTCGGCATTTATCGATGTGCAGCGGACATGATATGCTACTTCGTACCATGTCCGCTCACACATTGTTAAATATACCTCATAGTTTGTGTTATTTTTATATAGGACACACTAAATGTTGGGATAGTTGTGGGCCACACAGGGTGCAAGGTATACTTGGCTGAGCTGAGGGTCCCCACAAATTTCTCTTGTCCAGGGCCCCCAAAAATGCTAAGGGGAGCCCTGCTAGACAGTAATATTTAGGGGTGCAAAGCATATGCTACAGAAGTAAATATCAGGTATGCAGGGGATACTAGTGAGGGGGGGGACTAATCATCTAATGGCCCTTGCTACTTTTTAATGTCTTTTTTTAACCTGCTCATTCTCCCTGCTTAACCTCCCTCCATGCTGTGTGTTCTACGCTTAACATGTAAGAAAAGCACTAGCTTGCAAATCTGAGACAATTTAATGGCAGTTGCCATGTTTGAGCTTTAGGGTGATACAGTAGGGAATAGGGAAGTGAATCTTCTAACTAACCCCTGATTTAAAGTGTCTGAAACCAGGGACTAATTTCAGCTGAGATTATCTAAGTCTCGTCGTATAGAGAGGCCCTTTAAAAAATTAGAAACACAAATTGTATCTTGACAAATGTTTATGTTGCTATGTACACTATTCAAAAAGGATGATGGTCCTGGATTCTGAAACAATTGATGACTCCAGACTAGTCATCAGAAGCCATCCTGAAGTATGTCCGCAGGACCAAATATTAATATGAGATGACTCTAGAGTCATTCACTGGGTGTTCATGCTTGTGAAGTAATCAGTAAGGTAATCTGCTAATCATCACCCAAAATGTTTTACCTTGACTGATGAATTTACAAGCCAGATGATGTCTGATGATGTGCAAATGACTTCTAAAGTAGTTTGATGATCATCAAATAACTCCAGGATGATCTCTAAAGTAATCCTGTTTGTCTTGGATAGTGTCCTTTATGTAAAACAGAGACTCCTACATTACAATAAAAGGTCTTTAAAAAATCCCAAAGATTTTGCGTGATTTCTCTCCATGCAGGCGAGGTTTTTAATATCAGGCCCTCAGTTTCTAAATCTAGGAGCAGCCTATACATTTAGAAGCCATAAACTTGTGGCCATCACTATTAGATAAATAGGTAAATGGAAATATATACTGTATAAAGGTAGCCCTCAGTTTACGCCGGTGTTAGGTTCCAGAAGGAATGGTTGTAAATCGAATACCGTTGTATATTGAAACCCAGTTAATAATGTAAGTCAATGGGAAGTGAGGGAGATAGGTTCCAGGCCCCTCTCAAAATTGTCATAAGTAACATCTAATACATTATTTTTAAAGCTTTGAAATGAAGACTTTAAATGCTAAACAGCATTATAAACCTAATAAAATAATCACACAACACAGAATATATAATTAAACTAAGTTAAATGAACAAAAACATTTGCTAAACAGCATTATAAACCTAATAAAATAATCACACAACACAGACTTCACTTGCATTTTTCTGCAAACAGTTCTTTCTATGCATTCCAATCTGGAATTATTTATAGACGGGAAGATGTTGTTCCTTTGAAATCTGCTCAGGTCTGGTTAAACTGATTAATTTCAACTTGTTTGGCTTTGCTGCAACACAAGCGGACAGCTCCACCTAAAGGCTATTTTAATAAATGCACTGCTTCTCAATGCTTTTCAATAGCAGTCACATGACTGGGAAAAAAGGTTGTTATTCTGAAACGGTGTAAATTGAACTGTTGTAAAACGAGGGCCACCTGTGTATATATCCTTGGGGACTCTAAACCAGGACACCAGCACCTAATTTTAAGGAGCAGCAGTGGCTCCCTGACACTTGGGTTTGTCAAGCCCTGACATATATGATTCTAGGTCAGGCTCCCTCATCACACAACCATAGACAATCATATTAACCCAAACAACCCAAGGTACTTGATGATGCAATAATTGTTGTATTAGTGCTGGTCAATTGGTGATGCTTTAGTTTAGCATTTGCTGTAAAATAAATCAGGGTTCTGTAAATATTACGCTGGTGAGAGTTTTTATACAAACATAATTATATAAATAGACAAAAATGCACTGTAATTTGGATAAAAATATTTTTTACTATAAAAATTTGGCGGGACACCATTAAAGAAATTCAAATATAGAGCACAGTTTTGAAATAGCATTATGAGTTATTTTATTAATGCTGTGTAAGTCCTATGGCGACATCTGTTGGATAATATACAAAAGTGCAATAGTTGGCAGGAAGCATTTGAAGGATGTTGTTTGTTCCAGTGTTATTTAGCTAAGGGGGAAAACATTAACCAGGTAGTCAGTGTGTATGTGAATAAGAGGCTGCAAAAGGTATTTTTAAATTGTGATCTGATTTTAAATTCACCTTTATTTGCTTCAAGTATCCATTTTAAACATGGACTCCCTCGTGCTAGTGCACTGGCCAGCTTTTAAACATAGCTGGGATTGAAGATCTAATATATATATATATATATATATATATATATATATATATATATATATATATATATATATATATATATATATATATATATATATATATATATATATATATATATATATATATAAATCCCAGACAGATAGCACTCCAGGCTGAACGTGTACAAAAACCTAGGGTGATGCAAATTGATAAATACAGTGCAGGAAGAAAGAACACTCCAATGGGGATGATTTTCAAATAGGTCACTTAAATGTGAACGTTTTCGGGCTATACAGCCCGTCCTCAGACATGAAAAAGTGAAGTGTTTAAAGTGACCTATTTGAAAATCATCCCTATTGAAGTGCGCTTTCTTTCTGCTATATATATATAAAGAAAACCTATATGCCTCAATCAAGGACAACCATAGGGTAGTGAATCAATGGAAGGCACAACACAACGAATAGCAGTTGCAAATCAACTTAAATATTTATTTAACCACACAAATATACCTGTGGATAAATGGTTAGAATACAAGATATGACACTAGTACTGAAAGGGTGAAACACGTGTATTGTTATTTATTATTTTTTGTTGGTGTCATATCTTGTATTCTTACCATTTATCCACAGGTATATTTGTGTGGTTAAATAAATATTTAAGTTGATTTGCAACTGCTATTAATTGTGTTGTGCCTTCCATTGATTCACTACCCTATGGTTGCCCTTGATTGAGGCATATAGGTTTGTGCTGGATAAGGGTTCAGCTTTTTCTTTCTCTTGTTTTCTTCAGGCAACTATATTTAACCCCCGTGCACTAGAGAACTTACAGTATATTTTGAGCCCTCTGACACCTATCCTAAATATTAATTCCCTTGCAACAGCTGGTATATTATATATATATAATTATTTCCTGATAAAATATTTTATAAATAAATGTGTTTTTTATGTTTATTAAAAAGTCAGATAGTTTTAGGTGATGCAAATAATATTTAACAATAAAAATGGACATATTTTTATAGCTGTTTTCCCTAAAGATAAAGGAGGTAAATAATTTGACCCCTTTTTGGTATGTTTTGCAAATTACTAGATTTATCTTTACAAGTATTCTGCTAATTGCAAACAGACAATTAGGAGACTCTCCCAATACAAAAGAGTTCTAAAAAGAATTTAAATATGGAACCTATTAAGAAAAAAAATACAAACTTAAACAGAACTCACAAAGGATTAAGATTCATTACCCAAGACAAAACCCTGGGAGCGCAACAAGTATCTATGCTAATATATATATATATATATATATATATATATATATATATATATATATATATATATATATATATATATATATATATATATATATAGTACTGAAAATGTTCTCAATTTTATCACTTGAAATGTTTTAAACTTTGTTGCTGGATTTCTTTAATACTGTGTAAAACAATTTGTCATTCGGTTAATAAACTTAAGAAGAATATAAAATATTTGGTTAAATGGACATAATACTCATATACTAAATTACTTGAAACTGATGCTGTATAGCTGTAAAAAGCTGGCATAAAAATATCCCCTGAGCATCTCTATGTAAAAAAGGAAGATATTTTACCTAAAAAATTTATTCAGCTCACCAGAGTACGTGCTCTGTGAACAGTTATACTTCAGCTGCTGTAAAGGTCCAAGTTGAAAACAAAAAACAAAAAAACACAACAGCCAAGCTCTACAAATAACTGATAATAATCATGCCAGTCATGCATGGCTTTGTTGTGATCTCATGAGATTTCACTTAAATTTAATGAGATTTCACAGTAAACTTCTTTAAACTGAATAGGAAAATAACATGGCTGTGCCTGCACATGCCAGATGCACACTCCCTTGCAAGTCCTGGGGCTAGCATTCTTTACAGTGTGATGTGAATAACATAATTTATGTAAGAACTCACCTGATAAATTAATTTCTTTCATATTGGCAAAAGTCCATGAGCTAGTGACGTATGGGATATACAATCCTACCATGAGGGGCCAAACTTAAAAATCCCTATAAATACACCCCTCACAACTTCCGGTGGGCGGGCGCACCAGCAGGACGCACAGCAAGAGAGCTCCGTGCAGCCAGCGAGGAAAAAGGGTTTGAATTACCTTTAAAAGTGCCCCATAGCTCGTATCCTTGACAGCATCGGTTGCTGATGACTGTCGGACTTAAATAGAGAAAGGAGCGGTCATCTAGCTCCACACCGGAGAGAACGTGTAAAGACGGCGGAACAAGGCAGTAAGCTGTGTCGCACAGTGGAGTCACAGCATCATTGGGCAAACAGCCCGGTTTGTGAGTAAAGGAGGTAGCAGAGCATATGAGTGAGGGAGAAGGGGCAGTAAAAGACTTAACAAGTGAATCACTATTTAGGCGCGAAACTAAGCGCCATCTTTAGCCCGGCCCTCACTTACAAACTGCACCATTTTAAACATGCTGGGAGTTAAAAAATCCCAGTGAACAGAGAGGGCTATTAAATTATTATTGAGCAGACTTTCCTCAAATCTAGGACCTAAAAGCTAAGCCTTTTACAATACGGATTAGGCCCTAAGATACCGGGTCATATAACCGGAAGACTGCAGGAGTAAATAGAGAATAGAAGGATTAAGACGGCATTAACACCTTAAGAGTCAAGAAATACAAGTGGTGACACAGAGACCCCAATTCTCTTACCATTTCCAGAGCAACAAGACTGAACCCTTAAAAATTATTCTCAGTAGGGTATTAACAACTATGGCACACTAAACAAGGGCCGTGAAGCCCCCCCTCATGAAGACCCTCCATACACGAGTTTAGTAATGGTTCCAGATACATATTTGAGAACCACTGTATTTTCCTAATCCACAGGCTAATTACTTAACCAAAAGCCACGTGCATGCACAAGTATTTCCTCCCATACCATAAAAGAACTGACAGGATGTCGGGGAGACAAAAACAACCAGATAGGAGTCATAAAACTCAAGCAGAGAATCAAGAAACAGATCAACAGCGACCAGAAACTTCAGACAGCTCTGTACAGGACCCACACCTAATTGTATCACAACTTTATGCCCTCTTTTTGCCCAAGATTGAGCAACTCCAGACAGGTATGGATACTCTGTCCACAGATGTCAAAGCATTCTCATCCCGCTTAACCAATGTGGAGAAAAAAGTAGAAGAAGGAGAAGAACGATACAGAGAGACCTCGTCAATCACCAACCTCCAAAAGCAAAATAAGATCTTACTAACTAAACTGGAGGATCTGGAGAACCGATCAAGGAGGAACAATATCCGTATAGTGGAGGTTCCAGAATCTGTCCCATCAAGAGACCTGATAGAATTTGCAGAAACTGTACTTCCGGGACTACTCAAGCTCTCTCCCTCTAGTGTACCATGCATAGTTGAATGAGCTCATATAATTGGCGCACCACTGCAAGAGAATGTCCAAGACCGACCCCTAAGGCAGATTATGGTACGGTATCTAAATTTCAAGGACAAAATGCTATTGCTGCGAGCCTACAGACAGATACCCTCCATCTCATTTGAGGGGAGAAGAATATATATCTTTCAGGATTATTCAGCGGAAGTTGCAAAAAAAAGGAGAGAATTCTCGCCAGAATCTACAAATAACCGATAATAATAATAATAATAATAATAATATTACATGGAATTGATAGCTCAAGGAGAGTCGGTGGCACTCCTATACCCAGCCAAGCTGAGATTACAAACGACACAGGGCCCGAAGTTATTCGAAACCCCAAAATATCTACAGGTATTTCTGGAGCAAACAAGGAAACCTCCAGATAACATGCAAGCAGCTCAATGAGGAGAAGACAATGGAACCTGAAATAGGAAAGTACTTTTGAACACTATAAAGATTCACACTTTAGGCTCACTAGCCAATGTTGACCAAATGGAGGGTCGCTTAGAACTCTAAGGGGTTTAAACCACGGTTTGCATGCTCTTACTGGGGAATAAGGGGGGGGCGGGCTGTTGGTTTTTTTTTTTCTTTAAAAAAGTTCAATTGTTAAAATTGCTGTTGCGTAGAGTGAGACTGTTTTCCTGACTTAAGTTTTATTACTCAGCATTTTTGGAAGTGGTAACAAACCTTACATTCAACTGTTGCTTTTCCTTTCAAAGACTAGGAAGGGGAAACTGAACTGTTTTCAGAATTGTTGGTAAGATCGTACTCTCTCCCTCGACCAGCTAATAGTAAGTAACAACAGAAAAACAAACACACACAATACATAACACTCTTTGGAAAGATAGTGGGGTACTCACATTGTGTCATACACCATGAAAATAGTGTCGTGGAACGTGGGGGGAATATCCTCCCCCATAAAGAGGAAAGCTATACTCAGATACCTTAAAAACAAGCACGCTGATATAGCGATCCTAGAAGAAACCCACTTATCTAACACAGAACACCAGAAGTTGAAACAAGGGTGGGTGGGAGAAGTAATCCATACTACCTATGAAGAGAAGCGAGCCAGGGGGGTTGCTATCCTTTTTAGAAAAAACCTAGCTTACACTATTGACAAACACCAAATAGATACGGATGGGAGATATGTTCTTACTAAACTGAAACTTGAGAACAAAACTCTAACTATTGGGGGGGTCTACGGCCTATACACTAATAAGAGGGAATTTTGGAGAGATCTAAGTAACAAGATACTACAGTTTGCAGACACCCAGATAATCCTGGGTGGAGATTACAACATAGTGCCGCAATCACTGGCTGACAGATTTAGAGACCCCGCCTCGGATATCATACAGAACACAACTCAGCGTAATACTAAAAGAGATTCTCTTACTCTAGCTAAGTTTAAACATTCCCTAGCACTGACTGACATCTGGAGAGACAAATACCCTGAAGAGAAGAATTACACATGCTCAACCCCAGCTAAACATACACTCTCGAGGATAGATTTATTCCTAACCACCAACTCCCTAGGACCAAGCATAACTGACGCAAATATTGATATCCCAACAATCTCAGACCATGCACCTATCAGTCTAAAAATTTCTCTCACACCCCGAAGAGAGGGACCGCGTCGTTGGTTCTTCCCAACATATCCATATCTATTTGGGATGTAAACATTTACTTGCAGGTGAATGGAGAGCATATGAGACTTTAAATGAAGCACACAAGGGTAACACTCTCCTGTTCTGGGAGATGAGTAAAGCAGTGATGAGGGATATTATTACCTCGTACTCAGCAGGCAAACTAAAACAAAAAAAAATGAGAACAGAAATTTTACTGAGAAGACTATTAAGTGCGAGAAATAAGTACTTGCGCAACCCTAGTTCCAACACAAAACAGAGTTATGTAGAGGCAAAGGCCGCAAGAGACACAGCATTACATCAAGACGCGATAAGGGGATTTACAGCAGCGCAGGCTAAATTTTACCATTATGGAGACAAGACTGGGAAGTTTTTAGCTAGACTTACCAAACTCCACAGACCCAACATATATATAAATGCCATTAAAGATGGAAACATTATACACACATCCACGTCGGACATACAAACAGCCTTTACAAAGTATTATCAATCACTGTATAAGGGAAATACAATAGACAACTCCCAACAGGATCAGTTTTGGAAATCCATACACACCCCAAGTATATCAGAAGAACATTTAGGTATCCTAAACGCAAAAATTTCAGAGACTGAGACATTAAAGGCGATAGCCGCACTTAAACTTGACAAGACACCAGGCCCTGATGGGCTCCCTGGAGAGTACTACAGGTTGTTGGGGGGAAGCGTGACACCGACACTCACCTCCCTGTATAACAAAATTATGAGTGGAGAGGTGTCCCTAAATAATCGATTCACAGAAGCTAATATTAGTGTAATCCCCAAGGCAAATAAAGATCCACTTCTTCCTCAGTCTCACAGGCCTATTTCCCTAATGAACCAAGACTACAAACTACTAACAAAAATATTGGCAGAGAGACTGGCGGTAGCTTTACCCACCCTAATACATCAAGACCAAATGGGTTTTGTAAAGGGAAGATCCTCGGTCTTAAATCTCCAATTCATACTAACCCATTATTGGAATAAAACAAAAAAGGGAGAGGGCGGGACTCCTGAGGCATGTGCTTTACTAGTAGACGCAGAGAAGGCCTTTGACATGGTCCTTTGGGCTCATCTCTTCCATACTCTTGACAAATTTGGTATCACAGGCCTTTACGCACACACAATCAAGACCCTATATGCCAACCCTAGAGTGTCCATATTAATTCATTGGATCCCATCACCCTCCTTCCAACTGGGTAGGGGAACTAGACAGGGGTGCCAGCTGTCCCCCCTACTCTTTGACCTGTTGATCGAAAAAAATATCCCACAGGTTATGCAAATTATATATCAATTCGGCCTAGTTTCAGGTTATAAAGTGAATACGGATAAATCCGAGTTGCTCTGGCTACAAAGAAAATCAACACATACAATTCTATCATTTAACTTTAAACGCGTTACTGTCTCATTCACATTTTTGGGGATCAAACTCTCAACAAATCCGAGAGAATGGTACCATCTTAACTACCGCCCCATAATCAAAGACATACAAGATGCGATGCATAGATGGAGTAAGTTACCTATCTCGATGTCCGGAAGGATAGCCCTAATCAAAATGATTTTGTTCCCAAAACTCCTATATTTATTCCAGATGATACCAGAGAACATACACAAGACTGACCTCAGTTTACTCAACAAAGCCTGTCTCTCGTTTGTGTGGGCGGGGAGGGGAAAAAACACAGGATTAAATCTTCTAGGATGATGGCAGAGGTTAGTTCGGGAGGTTTTGCGATCCCAAATTTAGAGGCATACTGTGGGGCGGCACAAATTAAATACGTACTAGACTGGTTGACGGGGAAGCAGCATTTTACATTGCCGACACTAGAGGGACAATTGGTAACCCCATGGTCACTCCAAGCACTTCCACACATGACACCTACACAAATTAATAAACGTCTCAATGATTACCCTATGTTACATCAACCTCTTCGAGCTTGGTGGAAACTATGTAGGAAACTCCAGTTCAACCATAATTACACAAAATATCTCCCACTGAAGGGTAACCCAGATTTCCCTGTGGGTATAGTTACTGGGGTATCTATACCCAGGGCTGGATTGGCCTACCAGGATACCAGGAGATTTCCCGGTGGGCTGCAGCAGTTGGGGCTGGGAAGCTACAGTTTAAAGGGGAGATTAATGGCTGCAATTGGGTTGTAGGGTGCTTATATAACAACAATTTGGTATTTTTATTTAATGGAAAGTAATATAATTTAATTCTGAAAAAAATATTGGGGAAGGAGTATCCCAGTAATCATCTTTAAGAAAAATGGGGCCTGTGAATTGTACCGACTCAATGGAAAATCGGGCTGGTCTTCATATTTTTCCAGGGCTGCTTTTTCTTCCCAGTCCGGCCCTGTCTATACCCACAGGTCTTTACAACATGGAAAACCAGAGGTTTGAATTCGGTATCTCTGATCGTTTATAGTTTGGATAGGACAGTCAAGTCGTTTAGGGACTTACAAACTCAGTACGATCTGCCGCATAAACATCACTTTGCGTATTTGCAGACAAGACATTGTCAATTAAGTATTTAGACACGAGGAACTTGTCAACCAAAACCTGGGAATAAACAGACTACTTTACAGAAAGGAACAAGGGGAGACATCTATTTCTCCTATCTATAAACTTTACATTCAACAGACCAATGAAGCAGCTACTAAACACATTAGTGACAATTGGACGTCCACCCTACACATAGAAATCACGACAGAAATGGTAAAGCGAAGCATAGGGCAAACAAGGGGGCAACCCTATCGACGGCTAGCCGAGAATCCCACCTCAGACTATTACAGAATGCATACATATCTCCTAAAATTTATAAAAAGTGGAGGCTAGACTCAGAGGGTCATTGTCAGAAATGTAGAGCACCAGACGCAGACTTAATGCACATGTTATGGAGTTGTCCAAAAATAAGCAGATTCTGGGGAATGGTATCCTATTGGATAAAAAACACTCCCCCGAATTAATAGTGTTCCTGGGAACTTTAGCATCAACCCCAGACAGCAGTGAGAAATGGACCAGTAACATAATTCTTCTTGCCAGGAAACTTATATTCAAGGGATGGCTGGGTGACAGGACCCCAACGATCTTGCAGCTTAAAGCAAGTATGCAAAAACAACTGACTGGTGAGGCAGTAGACGTTTTAGGAGATGTACAGGGTAGAACAAGACTATTCATGAGAAAATGGGAACCATACATACGTACGTTGAATGTCTCCATACAGAAACAACTATTACTTCCCCTCAGAAACACTGAGTTTTTACTAGGGGAAAGACTCAGGGGTAAATGGAACTTCCTATACGCAGAGAGGGGCGAGAGACACGTTGAGACTACCTAACCTAAACTTTGAGACCTGATATATTGTTGCTGGCGAGGGAGAGAGGAGGTAAAACTGTCTGTGAAAGGGAGAGAATGAAGGGGGGGGAGGGGGAGGGTACTTAAGAATGGAAATATTGAAAATGAAGGTATTGCCGGGGGAAACTTGAATTTGTAACAGACTCATTGTAATGTAACCACAGTTGATTAATTGCAAAGCATTGTTTGTTTGTTTGTTCATGGCAACCTTTGATTGATATCACAGACAGTGATTGAGATGATTGAGAAATAAAGTTTAAAAAAAAAATACACCCCTCACCACACCCACAATTCATGTTAACAAATAGCGAAGGAGTGGGGTGATAAAGAAAGGAGAATAAAAGGGTGGGTCTCAGACTTGCCAATATGAAAGAAATTAATTTAGCAGGTAAGTTTTTACATAAATTATGTTTACTTTCATGTAATTGTCAAGAGTCCATGAGCTAGTGACATATGGGATAGCAATACCCAAGATGTGGAACTCCTCAGAAGAGTCACTAGAGAGGGGGGGATACAAATTATAACAGCCATTTTCCGCTGAAAAAATTAATCCATAACCCAAAATATAAGTTTATTCTCATAAATGAAAAGAAAAAACTTTAAACATAAGCAGAGGAATCAAACTGAAACAGCTGCCTGAAAAACTTTTCTACCAAAAACTGCTTCCGAAGAAGCAAATACATTAAAATGGTAGAATTTAGAAAATATATTCAAAGAAGACCAAGTTGCTGCTTTGCAAATCTGATCAACTGAAGCTTCATTCTTAAAAGCCCACAAAGTGGAGACTGATCTAGTAGAATGAGCTGTAATTCTCTGAGGCGGACCCTGACCCGACTCCAAATAAGCCTGATGAATCAAAAGCTTTAACCAAGATGCCAAGGAAATGGCAGAAGCCTTCTGACCTTTCCTAGAACCAGAAAAGACAACAAATAGACTAGAAGTCTTCCTGAAATCATTAGTAGCTTCAACATAATATTTCAAAGCTCTTAAAACATCCAAAGAATGTAAGGATCTCTCCAAAGAATTCTTAGGATTAGGACACAAAGAAGGAACAACAATTTCTCTATTAATGTTGTTAGAATTCAGAGCCTTAGGTAGAAATTTAAATGAAGTCTGCAAAACTGCCTTATCCTGATGGGAAATCAGAAAAAGAGATTAAAAAAAAAAAGAGTAGATAAATCGGAAACTCTTCTAGCAGAAGAGATTGCCAAAAGGAACAACACTTTCCATGAAAGTAGTTTAATGTCCAAAGAATGCATAGGCTCAAACGGAGGAGCCTGTAAAGCCTTTAAAACCAAATTAAAGGGACAGTCTACACCAGAATTTTTATTGTTTTAAAAGATAGATAATCCCTTTATTACCCATTTCCCAGTTTTGCATAACCAACACAGTTATAATAATATACTTTTAACCTCTGTGATTATCTTGTATCTAAGCTTCGGCAATCTGCCCCCTTTTTCAGTTCTATTGACAGACTTGCAGTCTAGCCAATCAGTGTCTGCTCCCAGATAACTTCTCGTGCACAAGCACAGTGTTATCTATATGAAATACGTGAACTAACACCCTCTAGTGGTAAAAAACTGTTAAAATGCAATCTGAAAGAGGTGGGCTTCAAGGTCTAAGAAACTAGCATATAAACCTCCTAGGTTAAGCGTTCAACTAAGAATACCAAGAGAACAAAGCAAAATTGGTGATAAAAGTAAATTGGAAAATTGTTTAAAAGGACATGCTCTATCTGAATCATGAAAGTTTATTTTGGTCTAGACTGTCCCTTTAAGACTCCATGGAGGATAGATTGATTTAATGACAGGCTTGATATGGACCACAGCCTGTACAAAACAGTGAATATCAGGAAGCTTTGCTCTTTCTGTTTTATTTCACAGAAAGATTGCTGAGATTTGTCCCTTCAATGAACTTGCAGACAAACCTTTATCCAAACCATCATAAAGAAACTGTAATATTCTAGGAATTCTAAAAGAATGCCAGGAGAATTTATGAGAAGAACACCATGAAATATAAGTCTTCCAAACTCGATAATAAATCTTCCTAGAAACAGATTTACGAGCCTGTAACATAGTATTAATCACTGAGTCAGAGAAACCTCTATGACTAAGCACTAGGCGTTCAATTCCCATACCTTCAAATTTAATGATTTGAGATCCTGATGGAAAAACGGACCTTGAGACAGAAGGTCTGGTCTTAAAGGAAGTGACCAAGGTTGGCAACTGGACATCCGAACAAGATCCGCAAACCAAAACCTGTGAGGCCATGCTGGAGCTACCAGCAACACAAATGATTGTTCCATGATCATCTTGGAGATTGAAAGAAGAACTAGAGGCGGGAAGCTATAAGCAGGTTGGTAACACCAAGGAACTGCTAACGCATCCACCGTCTCCACATGAGGATCCCTGGACCTGAACAGGTACCTTCGTGCCCAAAAAAATATATACTTAAACCTGGCTCATGGCAAATATAAGTACAATACATATATTTAGAACTTTATATTAATACATAAAGTGCCAAACCATAGCTGAGAGTGACTTAAGTAATGAAAACATACTTACCAAAAGACATCCATCCATATATAGCAAATAGCCAAACCAGTACTGAAACGGTTATCAGTAGAGGTAATGGTATATAAGAGTTTATCGTCAATCTGAAAAAGGGAGGTAGGAGATGAATCTCTACGACCGATAACAGAGAACCTATGAAAAAGAATTCCTGCGAGGAAAACCATAGAATTCAATAGGTGATACTCCCTTCACACCCTTCTGACATTCACTGTACTCTGAGAGGAATCGGGCTTCAAAATGCTGAGAAGCGCATGTCAACGTAGAAAATCAAGCACAAACTTACTTCACCACCTCCATAGGAGGCAAAGTTTGTAAAACTGAATTGTGGATGTGGTGAGGGGTGTATTTATAGGCATTTGAGGTTTCGGAAACTTTGCCCCTCCTGGTAGGATTGTATATCCCATAAGTCACTAGGTCATGGACTCTTGCCAATTACATGAAAGAAACTAAGGACATATTTTAGGTAATCTTTTTTTTTACATAGAGATGTTCAGGTGATATTTTCTAGTCAGCTTTTTACAGCTATGCTGCATCACTTTCAAGTGCTGCAACATTTGGGTATTATGGTCCTTTAAAAATCTGAGATAATTTTCAAAAGTTTAAAGGTATATCAAATATATTATCATTTCAGGGGCGGATCTAACATTGGTGTAGCAGGTGCAGTGGCACCAGGGCCCACGTGCTGGAGGGGGCCCATAGCAGCCAGTCTATACATAGATGTGTGCAGAAGGCGTTCAACCCCTAATGCAAGGGAGCGTTTTATTATTGTAAGGTTTATCTAACTATCTATCTATCACCCTATCTATTTACCTCTATCTATCTATAATCTATCTATTATATATCATCTATCTATCATTTATCTATAATCTATCTATCTATCCATCTCCCCTATGGTAAGAAGCTGTGCGGTATGTGTAATATTAGAAAAAGGGAATTCTGTTCATGATTCTCTGGACGAGAAGCTTTTTAATATAAAATGTAAATGTACTTGTAATACTACATATACGATTTATCAATTGATTTCTCCTTGTAACAAAATTTTTGTCGGACGAATGAAAATAAAGAAAAGAACTAGACTATATGCACGCGTGTATAACATCACTGTACGTACAGTTAAACATAGTGTGGTAGAACATTTTAAACAATACCACCAAAGTAATGCGAACCTTTTAAAAATAAAAGTTAGAGATTGCATCCCTTCGGCAATAGGGGACCCAATAGATTAATGTCTTTGTGCAAATGGGAATCCTTTTTGATTTACAGAACTAAATAGTCTTCAACCTCATGGTCTAAATGTAAACCTTAACATAGTAGCTTTCATGTAAGAAAGGTTGGTCATTAAGGGGCTGTTTAATTAAAGTGCAGAAGGATATGATACAATGTAGCGTATCATGTCCGCCACACATCGATGAATGCCAACAGCATATGCTGTCGTCATTTATCAGATTCGCGGCCAATCGGTCGCTAGCAGGGGGAGTCAATCAGCCCGATCGTATAGGATCAGGCGGATTGAAGACCGCAGCCTCAGAGGCAGCGGACAAGTTATGGAGTAGCGGTCTTTAGACTGCTGCTTCATAACTACTGTTTCCGGCGAGCCTGAAAGCTCACGCGGAAATAGGGGCATCAAGCTCCATGCAGAGCTTGATAATTTTCCCCCAATGTATCAAGTAGATAATCAGATTTTATATGTATATTATTTTATACCATATGGATATTCTTTTATATCTTGGGCACATGTAATAAAAATAATGTTTATATTGCTATGTAAACGCAATTACTTGAGCACAATCACGATTTATGCTAGAATGATTACCACGACTTCAGAGCTGTGGTTAACTGTTTTGTGAAACATAAAAGTTGCACAAAACACATAAAAAATACATTACAAATAAAAATGATTTAAAAAATATTGCACAAAAATGTTCTAAAGGCTCAAAGATATGAGGTCTCAGATTTTAGAGAAATAAAAGGCATGCAACTGGTTTTAACATAGAGATACATATATGCACATGTCTATGTATATATATATATATATATATTTATATATATATATGTCTACATATGTATTTATATGTGTATATATGTATTTACAGCCATATATACACATAAATACATATGTACACATATAAATACATATATAGACATATATAGAAGTGCATTGGATCCCTTTGCAGTTAAGTAGATGAAAACATGAAAAATCATATTTATGCAATATTCAAATTTAACCCCTTAACGACCAGCGCCGTACTCTTTACGTCACTGGTCGTTATGCCCTTATGGGATTCTCTCTGCCGCAACCTCGCTAAAAATAGTGAGATCGCGCTATTTCTGCATGCTTTACGAGGGGGGCACTGCAGAAATAGAGTTGCAGAGTTACCGATGCAGAGAGGGAAGAGAGCTGTTTGAGAGGGGTCAGGGAGGGATCAGGGGATGGGATGTGTCAGGTGGGAGGCGGATCTCTACAGTAAAGCTAAAATTAACCCTACAAGCTACCTAATTAACCCCTTCACTGCTGGGCATAATACAAGTGTGGTGCGCAGCAGCATTTAGCAGCCTTCTAATTATCAAAAAGCAATGCCAAAGCCATATATGTCTGCTATTTCTGAACAAAGGGGATCCCAGAGAAGCATTTACAACGATTTGTGCCATGATTGCACAAGCTGTTTGTAAATAATTTCAGTGAGAAACCTAAAATTGTGAAAAAGTTAATTTTTTTTTTTTATTTGTTTGCATTTATATACCAAAATGGGCCTAGATTAAAAAGGCTCTATTTCTGTTTAAATGTAGTGATGGCAAAAATCCTAAATATGTTCTGGCCTTTTGGGGACGTTTTTGTCTGAAATGCCCGGTCCTTAAGGGGTTAATAAAGTGTTATACTGTGTATTTACTGTAAATATTTCACATTTCAATGTTCTGCACATAAGGGAATATTTATAAATAGATATTTCTATGTATATATCTGTATATATCTATACCTATACATAATCATCTATAAATATAGGTATAGATATATATTGTACAAATATACCATCAGGTATATGTAGAAATATTTATTTATGAATAAATAGAACATATTCTGTTTTGTAAAGAACATTGGAATGTGAAATTTTCATATTTTCATGTCGGGTTAGCGCACAGGAGAAAATGCAATCCGGTTTGAGCGATAGTGTGTTGTTCCCCCCCCCCTTTTTTTCTCCCTTGACTTCAATAGAGTAATACGAGAACATGCACGCAATATTCTAACTTCGGCTTTTTGCACTTGTCGGGTTAGCTCACAAACGAAAACCATTTACTTTCAACTCCTAATACGAGATCAATGCGACGCATGCAAACTTACTTCTAGTGCAATTAACACTTGAGCGGGAGCATTCCTTAGCGCTCCACTTGTAATCTGGCCCAATATCTTTGGGTATGCTTGTGGTAGGAGAGAACTTATTCCTGCACCTAGGAGGCAAGTACTATCGTCTCACTCCTGCCAGATCCCCAGACACCTTGGAGGAGATGGGGAACAGCAACCGCCAGTACACTGCTTTATTTACTTTGCTTAATGATACTGTTTATGAGGGATTTAGGTTTGCATGTAAAGTCTCTCTAAGGACCAACAGGGAAGATGGTAAAATTACAGTAACATATTGAGTTGTTAAAGTTACTGACCTAGAAGATAGTAAAAGGCACAACAACCTCAGTATGAGAGAAAACTCTGAAGACGGTTGGGCACCTGGAAGAAATTTGCTTTGCCTCATTCTGTCTCACTATATCATAAATCAAAACCACTGAAGAAAGATATTTCACATAATTTCAGTAACATTAAAGTGTTATTACACTCAACATGAGCCACGTAAAAAATGTTTAATTAACAATAGATTATTTATTTTGCTTGTCTTTCATGTAATTTACTTCTGTGATATTCCAGCCCTCATAGAGGATGAAGTGGATAATGCAAAAGTGTTTTCGGTTGTATTTCTTGGCTTCACAAGTTATGTAAAGTATGTGAGTATATAAAAAACATACACATTTATTTATAAACAATTAAAATATCCCTGGACTGCTCTGTATTTGCAGAGTGACATTTTGTTAAGCTTTTAGCTAGGGCTGAAACAACAATTCTTATTATCGATTAGTTGGAGTGTGTGCTAATAAGATGTGGGTTTTGCAATTTACACATTTTCAGACTTTTAATGCGGCTCCTTGCTGAATAAAATGACCACCAAACTCCTCCTATGCAAGACATCAACGTTCCTGGTCAGTTAGTAACTTCTTGTGTTTCATATACTCACAAATAATCCTGTGCACGGCTGACTATGTTTTGCGCATGTGCACTATGGGGTAGATTTATAAAATGTCGGACGGACATGATCCGCTGTGGAGAACATGTTCGCCCGACATTGCTAAATGCCAACAGCATACTCTATCGGCATGTATCATTGCACACACATTTCACAAGAAATGCTTGTGCAATGCTGCCCCCTGCACATTCACGGCCAAACGTCCTCTAGCAGGGGGTATCAATCATCTGATCGGGATGATTGCAGTCCGCCACCTCTGAGGCAGATGAGTTAAGGAGCAGCGGTCATATGACTTAACTTTTGCTTAACTTTAGTTTCCAGCGAGCCTGAAGGCTCGTGCAGAAACAGCTGCATCCGCAGCATAACAAATCTATCCCTATGTCTTTAGCAATGTAACTGAGCTCAGAAATTCTGAACGTTTTAACACATCACATCAGTTCTTCATGATGTTTTTGTATAGAGCGCTTCAGAGAACTGCACTGAATTGATCACAGCCAGATCTGTAGTTGGAAACTGAGATTAGGGTACAGTTCACTGAAGCGCTCTACACTAAAACCTCCTGAAGTACTGATGTGACGTGATAAAGGTTCAGGAGTGCACAGTACTATGCTCTGATATGACCTGCTTTGCAATAGACACTTTACTAATTTATATCCAGCAGAAACATATTGCAACAAATAGGTGTAACAGTGTAGAAGGAGCCACCTCAAACCAAGACAAATGTGCTTATGATGTGTGGTGAAAATCATCTGCAAAACATTTGCTATATATTATAGTTACAGCAAATTTTAAAATAATTGTCCCAGTTGTAAATATAGATATTGCTAGATGAAGAACAGCGCACATGCGCAAAACGTAGTAAACCGTGCACAGGATTATTTGTGAGTATCTGAAACACAAGGATTTACTAACTGAACCGGAATGATGATGTCATGCGTAGAAGGAGTTTGGCGGCTATTTTATTCAGCAAAGAGCTGCGTTAAAAGTTTGAAAATGTGTAAATTGCAAAATGGACTAATTATTAGGCTAAACTGCAGGAGGATTGTTCCGTGGAAATCTTTTGGAAACAGCAAGGCTATGTACAGTGTAGACTGTCCCTTTAAGTAATCTAAAAATTATATATCTGATTAATCTGAAAAAATAATCGACCAACTAATTGATTATGAAAATAATAGCTAGTTGCAGCCGTACTTTTAACCCATTTGTTTTGTGTAAAGATCTTTTGCAAAGCAGTGCTTAAAAGGACTGTAAAGTCAAAACTTTCATGATTCAAATAGAGCAGTGGTTTCCAAACTTTTTTTCGCCAACTGTCCATTGGTTCCATAAACTCACCATCAGTGACCCCCCACCTTACCCAATAGAAATATTAATCGGTTTATCAGTGCACAACCCACTCTGAAGATAATACAATACATTTTAAAAGAGTAACAACTAGCTAAACAAATGTATTTTCTTCTAAATTAAAAGTTTTGATTAATTTAAAATGCATCACATTTTATATTTTTTAAGTCGACAGTCACTGTGTAAGAGTCTTACATACCACATTTAGGGTTTTTGTCCATTTGCGGTAGCCCGATAATTAACCAGCCATTACAAGTGGATGGTTATTCTTCTAACAGTGCCCAAAATGCCCTCAAAATAGAGGAAATTGTAGTTTTTTATAATAAAAAAAAAAATCTGTGGGGGGGGGGGCGTGTCCAAGCAGTGGCTTAGAGAAGTCGCACTTTTCTGGAGCTCCGGGAGAAGGGATTGAAATCCGCCGATTATAACTCCACATTTACAGCTCCATACACAGGCACGACTGTTTCTCCGTGACTATACTTGGTATATAATTTAAATATCAACTCAGGCTGCTGTATTGATGACTCTGGAGACCGAAATGGACAATAGAGGCCTGTAGCTGTGGCTAATATACAGGTTGCTTTCCCCCCTGGTTCTACCGGGGTGATCTGCCAGAACTGACTACTATTCACCACTACCCTAACATCTTAGAGCAATAACAGCTTCTATTATTACATCTTCCAGAAGCTTACATTACATTTGCTTATTATAACCACGACACAGAGCTCGATGCTGACCCTAACCGCAGCCATGTGAGCTACAACTGCTCCCGATTCATGTGACCTACTGCTGCTCAAACTGGAAGCAATTTTTCAACCGTTACTAGAGAAGGCGCTTTCAAAACAGGAGCTACAATACCTCATGGATAAAGCACCTTCGGCTACACCGGAGAAACAGCACCGCCAAGCTCAACCAAAATACTTGCACAGGGTACAGAAAGTTCGAAGAATTTAATAAGCAGTTATCCAAAGATTCCACGCAACTACCCAACAAGTTCAAAACAGCGCTCACACCTGCAATAAAGGGCGACAAAAATATACTAATGAACAACATCTGCTTGAACGACGTTCAAGATGGATCATGTCTTTCACAGCAGGACAATCTGGCGCAGACACCAAACAGCCGACCTATGAAAATGGCGCCTGAACAGATAACAAGCCCGGACAACTACCACACAGGTACATGGGACATACTTTTTGATTTCTGGGAACACTCTGAGACATTGAGTCTAAGTAACCCAAAAGAATAAGGACCAGATTTATCATGGCCACCCAGGGGTCTCGGGGGGTGCTCACGGGAGGCTAAGGAATCAGAGACAATGAACCCCATGCCTTTCGGAGATAACACAGGCATAGCGCTACAGGATAAAGCCCTCGCTACACCACACAGTTCAAAAAAGATTATGGACGCTTCAAAAATACCTCCTGCTGAGGTTATAACAAGACGGCAGATCAAATCAAGGAGAAGTTCCATATCTCCTATAACAATTTCTAAAACAGAGAAACAGAGACTAAAAGCATGTATTTGTTGAGGTCAGGTATAAAGAACTGGGAGCAAATCTTTGAATATCTATCAGGATAAGCTAAGTTAGATAGAGCTCTTAGTTATTCAGCAATGTAATGATATTCTTAGCTCCACATGTATGCACAATATAATAGGAAGAGCAGAAGATCTCGTTTTGGTTTATGATTTCTCCTATTTCTGTATTTTGTCTATGGGTGAAACATCTAAATTATACTTATTATAGGATTTAACTGTTAAGACTAGCCTAAGTGGGAGGGAAGTGTTATTCCTATTGAAATGTTTTCTAATATGATGTTTGCTTACATTCTTTATTGCTCATGCACGCATAGTTGCTCAAATCAGAGTACACAACCCATTGCAACCATATCCACAGAAACACATATCTAAACTATCGTAGCACCATTTTAAACAGACCTATTTATAAATAACATCAATTGGATACAAAAATATATATTTATGGGTGGCTAGGCCAAACATATAGCTCATTTCCTCCGGCGCTGACTGTGTCCGAGTCAGCGATAGAGGAGACCGATACACAGGGGTGAAACTACAGGGGGTGCAGAGGTCGCAATTGCGACTGGGCCCCCAAGAGAGTGGGGGCCCAGCTTAAAAAAATAATAAATAAAAATGTTGACCTGCCACTGCCTGCACTAATATCATGTGAGTGTGATATGATGCTTCACTAGTGTCTCTGACTACAGGGGTTAGTGTTTCTGTTTTACCCATTGGTGTTTATGTGTGTGTGTATGTATGTGACTGTGTGTGTATTTATGCATGTGTGTGTGTATGTGTGTGTATGTATGTATGTGTGACTGTTTGTGTATTTATGCATGTATGTGTGTATGTTTGTGGAACCAGCAAATTACAGTGCTACGGAATTTGGTGTCGCTATACAAATAAATGATAATAATAATAATTAGAGACCTTGTTACTACAGCATGGGGGGTGGGGGGTAAACAGTGTCACTATACAGTACCACTATATACAGTAGGAGGGGCTGGACCATGTCACAGACTACTGTGGTCACTTTATAAAGTACTGGGACGGGTAGGGTCAGGCCAGCCATCTCACCGGCAGATTACAGACTGTGTCACTAACTCACTATATACAGTACTGGTGGGTTAAACAGTTTCACTATATACAGTAATAGGGGGGTCAGACCATCTCACAGACTGTGGGCACAGGGTACTTCCTTTTGTAGACGTAATCTGATTCACATTTTTTTTAAGTAAAAAAAAAAAGGATATGTATCAAATTCACTTTTTTTGGGGGGTGGGAGGGTGGAGGGGCCCTTCTTAGATTCTTGCACCTGGGCCCTGTGGTGTCTAGTTACGCCTCTGCCGATACACACTCTACGGATCTAGCACCTCCACATAAAGAATAAATTATATGATTTATTTATCACAATTGAGGAATAGGTGACCTTGCCTACCATACACAACAATCCTAGCTCGCTGAAACCCTGATATAGTATACCGATAAGAACACAATAGGGCATTATTGTTTTAGTGCACTATAATCCCATGTCCTCTTAACAAATATCAAACACTCAAAATTCAGTCTCTAACAAAGAATATGGATCTAGCTATTCATACCAACCAACCACACACAATCTAAGAGGAACAACCATTAATAAATTATAATGAGCAGGAATGTGAATCTCAATTGAGCATAATACGTAAGATGTTGGGGTGTGCAGTTTAATCCTGTTCAGTTCTGGCTATTTGCATCTTTCCCCCAACATTGTTTGACCTGATGTATCAAAGCTAGTACCTTTTTTTTTTTGTTTTGTTTTGTTTTTTTAAAAGATGCAAAAATGTTTGTTTTGGTTCAATGTTTGTTATGCTATATCCACTGTAAACCCGAGCTTTAAATCAATACATTAATGCAGGTCCAAGTGTGACCAATCAAGTTCAAGGGGACAAAAACAAGGACTATAATATCTCGAGTACATAATATATTGTTGAAAATACCTGAGATGTAACAACTATTGTAAATGTTCTTTAATAATACTGTAATGTCCTTGGAAAAAAATTAATAATCTGTGACGGCATCAGAACGAGGCTCCCATAGAAACCTATGGAAGTGCTCTCTCACGATTAACTTGCTATAGTGTATAGCATGGGTGGGACAAAATGATGGCAGTTCCTATTTGCATGGCAATGCAACCTGAAGGACTGACAAAAACAGTTTTGGAAGAAGCATAAATATAAAAATGGTAAAATTTCTAAAAGGTATGGAGAGAAGACCAAGTTGCCGCCTTGCAAATTTGTTCCAAGGAGGGGTCATTTTTGAAGGCCTAAGTAGTAGATACAGACCTGGTAGAATATGCAGTTACTTTTTTTGGAGGTGGTTTTCCCACAACCAAGTAAGCCTTATGAAATGTCTGTTTTAGATATGAGGCCAAGGCCACCGCTGTAGCCTTTTGACTCTTTCTAGGACCTGAAAAATGGACAAACAAGCTAAAAGTCTGTCTAAAGTCTTAAGTAGTCTGAAGATAACATTTTAAGACTCTGTCTATATCCAAATTGTGTAGTAGGCATTAGGAGGATTTGGTCACAATTTTGTACCTCTGTTAAAAAAAATATATTTAGTCTGGACTCTAACAGTATTGAATGAATAAACCAATACAAAAACCTAAAAAAAAAAAATCAGATTTTTATCCTATACAACACAGAGGTGCTATGCTAAATGCCTTTCAAAGAGCTGTTTAAGATGACATTTTAGCCTTAGAGGCAGATACCATTAGCAATGCTCCACCTTTTAACCTGAAATATAAAGAACGCTTAGCAATAAAGTCCTTACAAGACAATCGTGACATTGTCATAAAAAATTCGGATAAGGTTGGCAGCATTGTTATTATGGACAAAGATCTCTATTTTCAAGAGGCTCTTAGACAGCGCTCTGACAACAACATTTATCATAAATTACCTACCAATCCCATACATAGATTTATTTATTTGGTTCAGAAAGGTATAGCATTGGGAATTTTCAATCATAGAGATTTAAACATATTAGTTCCTGAAAACCCGGTCATTCCCAGTTTTTACCATGTGCCTAAGGTGCACAAGAATTATGAGCATCCTCCAGGTAGACCAATAGTCTCTGGCATTGGCTTCCTATTCAAACCTATGGAAGCATGGTTGGATGCCATTTTACAACCCATTGCCAAGAATCAGTTGACCTACCTGAAGGATAGCTCACACTTACTTAGTAGTCTGGAACACATTCAATGGCAAAATTACTTTTCATGGATAGTAGTAGATATCTCCTCTCTTTATACATGCTTTCCACAGTCTTTGGGAGGCCAAATCATTGAATATTTTTTGGAAAGAGATTTGGGTTAGACAACGTTCACAAGCATTATATAGGAGATATATTGAGATATCTTCTTTCACACAATTTTTTCTTATTCGACCAAGAATTTTACCAGCAAGTTTGCAGCATGGCGATTGGGGGCAAAATCGTTTACCAATTTGTTTGTAGCTTGGTGAGAGCGTACGTATCTTTATAGTTCCATGAATCCCTGGTGTGAGGACATTGTTTTATTTGTTCGTTATATAGATGATTTACTTTTCATAGTCAAGAAACCTCTCAATGATTCCTCATATCGGGAATTCATGCACTATTTAAATGACAACCCCCTAGAATTAAAATTCACAGGTAACTATAGTCAAACAGTGGTAAATTTTCTGGATTTAACTCTGCAAATCCAAGAAAATCATATATGCACGAAGACCTACAGAAAACCCACTGCTGGGAACACTATTCTGCATGCCATCTCTCAGCACCCTAAGCACCTTATACTAGCTATACCAAAGGGGCAGTTTATTAGACTTAGGAGGAAAACCCAGTCAGATGAAATCTATGAACATCAATCTATAGAATTAGAAAACAGACTTATAGAGAGGGGTTATAAGAAAAACACCTTATAAAAGTGTCAAAAAGAAGTGAAAACATTTAACACAGATACCAATCAAAGATGATATAAAAAAAACACAACACTAACTTTACAGACTCTATGGTCTTCACTACGGCATATTCTTCCCAGTACGACAAAATTGTCAGTAAAAAAACATATACACCTACTGTCGGGTGACAGTATTTTAAAACCATTTGTGAAAAATTGTTGATTCGTACCAAAGAAACATAGAACCTTGGCACAGACTCTGTCTCCCAGTTTGGTCAAAAGAAATAATTCAATAATAAAATCTAGATGGTTAACACACAAAGGTAATTTCAGATGTGGCGGTAGAAATTGCCACACCAGTACTACCATTTTTCAAGGGGACACTTTTGCTTCAAGTGTTGCCAACCAAAAGTTTGATATTGGCTTTTATGCCAGTTTCAGTACCCAATGGGTGGTGTATCTGCTGACCTGCAACTTGTACAAAAGCCAATATGTAGGTCAAACCTCTAGGGAATTTAGAATGAGAGTAGGGGAACATATTACAGATACCAAAAATGATGTAAAGGATTCAGCAATAGCAAGCTATTTTAATGGCACACACTTCACAGAGAAAGCTGACATATCCGCTCAGGTTATAGATCTTGCTAAGGTTCCCATGAGGGGAGGGAACAAAGGTAAAATATTAGACAAAAAAGAATTGTTCTGGATTCTTAAATTAAAGACTAGAATGCCATTGGGTATGAATAGGGAATGTGACATCAATTACTTTATAGACAACTAAGTTCTTCCGTTCTTAACACACTGTTAAAAATGTTAAAAACACACATAAGACTTCCGGTAGGCGGTTCACCAAGAAGGCCACAAACTCACAAGGCTCCGTGACTGAAACCTGCTTTTGAGTGCAGTGTGGTAGAATCTTCAGCCATCCATACCTCCCTTGGCAATAACTGTGCCCGGGAAACCTTTAGGATCAGGACATTACATCTCCTGGCCTCAGAGAAGGCACTGAAAAGTTAAAATTTGTCTCTGGACCTACAGACGTGCGCACTCCGATAAACAAGATGGCGCACATTGCTGAGGCCCTAATAGATATCATTATGCCGGTATTGGATTCTCTAACAATAGCTATGGGGGAACTCCTCTGCGAAGTACGAGAGCTTAGCACACCCGAACATACCAATACAATTTCTACATGTCTAATTACACCTCGGCAGCTTCCACCAATTAACCTGAAAGAATACACTCTGGATAGTGGCATCGCAGAGAGGATGGAGAGGTCACACTACCCTATCTTTCTATTACAACCAAATAACTTGGTCACGTTAGATGCGGGGATAATAAATGCCATAAAGATCTCTCAGGCACTGACGTACCCCAGACTTCCTTCTAAAGAGACGCGCCGGACCTCAGAGTTCCTGGCGTTCTGTGGGAATAAGAGCGCTAGTTGCCCCACAATTTGTGTTTCTAGTCCGTTTCAGTTCGACTTCCATGTCGTTGGCCTGTCATCTAGCCCAGCCGACATGTCTCTGCGGTGTCCTAATCAAGTGGAAGGGAATGCCGCCGCAACTACCGAGCCTATGGATGCTAGCACTGTACTATCTACATGGGGAGAAGACGGCAGCTTCGTGACTCACACTGCACAGTGGAGCGGGCAAGCTGCAGCTGTAACTGTCCCACCGCAGGAAACCACCTGGAAGTCAAATTCGAGTGGTGACAGCTGCCTTTTTATCGCACTGTTATACCTAATTCTCGCTGTGGGATTAGTGACTCTAGCTTGGACTTCTATACACTTTGCTGGGTCCGTGCAACAGTCCTACACTCAACCAGCCGCAGGCATAGGCTAAAAGTCTACCTGGACAGCAATATGGGGGACTGTTTGTTTTTCAACTATTCTGTTTGGTTTCTTGGTTTTTTAAACAAGCAAAGTATTTTCTCCAGCGTATATGGACTTAAAAGAATCTTGCCTGAAATAACTGACATACTCGTCTTGATATATCCAATACACTTTGTTTTTATTTTGTTCTGCTTTATTTAGTTTGTCCTATTTAGTATCGGCTTAGTGGAACCTGAGTTTTTTATTTTTGCCGAAACTGCTTATTTTGTTCTCTAGCTTTGCAATACATATGTCACTGCATATACACGGTCATCAACTGGTGACATGTAAAGTTTGTTACTTACAGAATGGGTTCTTGTGGGAAAGGGGCAGACAGCTGTTCTATATATACTCTACTACATTTTGTACTAATTTCTGCCGTGTTGCTGACTCCTTCAATGTGTCTTAGGACAGATGTTAACACTCCTAAATGTATATCTTTTTTGAGGGTGTATAGATCCTAGTTAGACAAAGGGAATGATGACTTATTTAGCCTGCCCATATTTCACTAGCTTGTATGTCTACAAGTCAACTAAGCTCATGATTGGATATGTGAGAGAGTTAATCCTATTTGAAAATAGCTGAGGAATATGTTCCCCTTATGATCATCTTTACATAGGATCCTTGTTACCTACCTCGCAAATGAAACATTTTGGGTTTATCCCAGAGCCTTACCATATATTATCATATAGTTCTTGTCTCATAATTTAAGCACCGGCAAATCAATCCCCACATATGAAATATAAGTTAGTGACAGTAAGACTGCCAATATATCTGCACATCTGCCTCATCTGTGATGTTGGGTTTGGTTTACATGTTTAGTTTAATAAGTTTTATTTTATATTATATTATTTTATGTTATTGTTTTATTCTGTGTTGTGTTGCTTGCTGTGGCGTATGTTATCTATTGCATTACCATACCTCGGTAACAGTGTTCCCTCTAAGGCCAGTTTTGTGTGCAGCCCAGCAGTGAAACAGTTAATAAGAGAACCATACCTTCCAGTCTGCATTGTGCAATGTTTGCTAATTGCAGGGTGTGGTTACTTGATTAACTGTTTCACTGCTGGACCGCACACAAAACTGGTTTTAGAGGGAACAGTGCTCGGTAACTGTGCATGCAAGGTCTTCAGTTGGTGACCTGTAGAGTTCCTTACTCACAAACAGTATTCTTGTTTTATGGGGGCAGACAGTCGTTCTATATATACCCTATTACACTTTGCACTACTGTGTCAGTATTTAATCATACCCGGTAGTGGAGCTGTATCGGACCTGACCAGTTGACTCTATCATATCCACAACCACTTAATGGAGGGTCTCTGCCTCATAACTGACTTGCAAACTTATCGGACATTAACCCCCCTATTGACGGGTAATTTCTGTCGTGTCGCTGACTCCTTCAGGGAATCTTAGGACAGATGATAACATTCCTAAATGTATATGTTCTATGAGGGAGTATAACTCTTAACCAGACAAAGTGAGTGACAAGCTTTTTAGTCTGTCCATACTTAACTAGTTGGTATGCCTATAAGGCAGTTAAACTCATGATTAGATATGAGAGAGTCAATCTTATTAAAAATTCTCGAGGAATATATATCCCCTTTATGATCATCTTTATATAGGATCCTTGGTAATCCCCCCGCTAATGCATCATTTGAGTTTATCCCAGAGCTTCACCATATATTAACACATAGTTCTTGTCATATAATCTGAACTCTGACAAACCATCCCATATATATGAGATACAAATTACTGACATTACGACTGACAATATATCTGCACAACTGACTGATCTGTGTTGTTTGGTTTCGTCTACATGTTTAGTTTAGTGAGTTTTATTGTTTTGTTCTGTATTGTGTGGTTTGTTATGGTGTGTATTATTGTATTAAAAAATAAAAACTAGGAAGCGCAGGTACAAAACCCCCCCACACATATGCCCTTTACCTTATGTGATTTAAACATCTATAGCTATTGGGCAAAATTACTGCTATCACAGTAGATACCATCTATGTCTTTACTTGGGTATTAAAAAGAACATTTTTTAATTGGTTTAACGTAACCTAGCAAGTCCAATAGAACATATGGTTATTCATATATTACCATATATGTATTTATATTTTTTTTCTACTGTTGTGTACTTACTGTGTATTATTTTTGGGTAACCACACATTTGTTATTATATTTTTGCAATTTATTTGCTTTTTCACCATGTATGTGTGTTTTTTTTTAACTTTGGATACTGGCTCGGCTGGGGTTAATCAATTTGTGCCTTGTTTATAAATGGGTCTCCCAGGCTGGTCCTAATCAGTCTATGATTAAGCGCCACCAGGGGGCGCGAAACGCGTAAGACTTGCTCTGTTTGTCTATACCCCAGTCTGGGGTTTGTCCATTTTTAATGATTTCTCAATAAATTGTATTTTTTATCTTTACACCAACTGAGTAGTGCCTGCTCCTTTGTGTGTCCTTTCTTGGATCATTGCGGCCTGATCCGCCGCTGCTACTGCACTCCAGGTACTCTAGGAAGCAGGTTACTTACATTTGCATACATTGCACGGACCAGCAGTGTTACGGATACCCCTCTTGCTTGTTTAGTCCGGAGGACCACTTTATACTGATGAAAAACCAAGAAGGGGTGATCAGAAGACAGCAGATAATTCAGAAACTTTTCTAGTGGAAGAAATGGCTAGAAGAAAGAGAACCTTCCATGACAATAACTTTAGATCCAGTGAATGCAAAGGTTCAAAGGGGGGCCTTGCAAAACAAAAATAACCAGATTCAAATTCTAAGGGGGGAAATGGGATTAATAATATGGTGAATTCTCACCAAAAAAAAAAAGAAAGATTTGATGGATGATAGAGGATGACGTCAACAGCGTGGCGCAGCAGAAGAGGACTGTAGAAGTCCTGAAAAAGAGGTGGAATGACTGCAAGAGGCGGGTCAAAGAGAAGATGGGACAGGAAGCAGTCCACCAGAAGGGAACAGGCGGTGGGCAATACCTGGAAATCGAGTACAACACATGCCAGGAGATGATATGCAGGTCCCTGAGTACCACAGCAGTCCGAAGACTTCCAGGGGTTGCAACCACAGCACATCATGCTGGTGAGCAACATACTACACACCTGTATTATATGTAATTGCAATACAGCATCCTTTAATATCACACATTCATGTACATGATGAGGAGCATGGTATTTGGAGTACTAACAAATAGACATGTGCGTTTCGTTCCTAATTGAAATTCGGCCAAATTCGCCAAATTCGGAGTTTCGAATCGATTTGAATTTCTGAATTACTCTAGCAATGAAACTAAACTAATCCGAATGCATTTGTAACAAATAAATCCGAATTAGTTCAGATTTATTGGTTACATTAGAATGGCCATGGACTAATCACAATTCAGTATAAAAATTAAATTTAGTGAGATTTAGTGAGATAGAACAGTATAGCATAGTATAGAACAGTATATATAATTTCGTTTGTGTAACTTGGAACCATCAGAATCAACACAACACCTACCGAACTTCTGAATTTACAAATTGAATCCGAAACGAATATATCCGAATACATCAGAATTTATTCGAATCCGAAACTAATACATTTTGAATGTATCCAAATTTGAATCGATCCAAACCGAAATTCGAAAAAATCTGAAACGGTCCGAAACACATTTTTCCGCTGTGCACATGTCTACTAACAAAAACATCTACAATTATACTTGGCATTACTGCTACATAACACAATGCAATTCATGATGTGAGGTGGAATAGTGCAATACTAACATGTCTCAGAGTAACACAGGCCACAAGCCACATGTAGAGTTTTCCTTAAATGGACACTATAGCCATCCCAATACATTTAGCTTAATAAAGCAGGTTTTGTGCCTAGATCAAGCAAAAGTATGACCATAGTGTCACTTAACCCCTTGAGTGCTAATGACGGCTCTGAGCCGTCACAAATTGTCTCAGTCAGGTGCTAATGATGGCTCAGAGCCGTCACTAGCACTCTCCCACTTTGAGGGAGATCTGGGGGCTCCCAACCGCTCCTACCCCGGCGATCGGACCTGTTTAGTGACAGTCATCGCCGGGGCTTCACGTTACGCGCGGTGACATCACCGCGCAACTTTATTTAACATTAACAATGTTAAATATAGGAGCAGGGGGCATGCTACTTAGAAGCCTGTATCTCAGGCATCTAAGCAGCTACAGACCCCCTAAGCCCACTGTTGGAAAGGTAATCGCCCAACCTTTCGGACAGTGTAAGTCTTGGGGATCTGAAATAAATAAAATAAAAAAGTTTAAAAGAAATATTTTTAAAAATGTAAAATAAAAAATACCTTTAAAAAAACCTTAGCACCCAGGTGGGAAAGTGCTTAGCACTCAAAGGGTTAAAGAACACATTATTTCATTATTGACATGAACACATTAATATTGTATGAAAGACATCCCTGTATACTGTTCCTATTAAAATCGCTCATAAACCAACTCACAATATGCACATGAATGTTATATAGTTTGACATGTGAATCAGTGTAGGCCCTAGCATGTATCAATGTACATTGTATGCCCACATGGACATATATCTGACTGTACTAATCCCTCTCATCCTTTAACTCCTCCACAGAACCTCCTGTCACAAGGATACAAACAGCCATGCCACCACCAGCAGTCTTTATGCAACCGCAGGAACAGTGTGCTCCCAGGCATGAGCATGGTTGGATGGCTTCAGTTGAGGACCCGGGAGTGATGCCACCGACATTGCTATATGACCCCTGGCAACATTCATGGCCAGAGGAATATCCTCCCTTTGGTTTTGAGGAAGAGCCAAGACAGCCACAAAGTGTCCATGTATTTACACCCCCCACAACACAATCACAGTCTCATGTCAGTCATGGATATTACCCACGGACAATGTCACATGATGTGCCTATTGAAGAGGCTGAGTGGTCACACACTGGTCATCAGTGGGAATATCAATCATCTGTGAGAGCTCCACCATCTTATTCCCTGGGACGAGCTCCATAATCTTATTCCCTAGGATGAGCTCCACTATCTTCTTCCCTGGGACAAGCTCCAACATTTGCAGATGGAAATACAGCTGAAGCTACAGCTGCACCTCCACCTCAAGCACCAGAAGCTACAGCTACACCTCCACCTCAAGCATCAGAAGCTACAGCTGCACCTCCACCTCAAGCACCAGAAGCTACAGCTGCACCTCCACCAGAAGCTACAGCTGCACCTACACCTCAAGCACCAGAAGCTACAGCTGCACCTGCACCTCAAGCACCAGAAGCACATCCACAAACATCAACTCTTCTCCAACATTGTAGCCCTCAAACAACTGCCATCCCTGTTGCTTAACAGTCTGTGGATGCATTGTATTCTCCCCTGGGTGAGGAATACATTACACTCCAGAGGAGGCTCATCACAAGCACTGAGAGCTTACACATAGGCCACGGGAGGTTCTTTAGAGGCCAAGAGAGGTTACACAGACAGCATAGAGCTGCAGAGGGACATTGCAGCATCATTAAGTGCAAGTGTTCAGAACCAGTCACAGATGATGCAAATTCTGTCTTATATGCAAATGCAGATGGACAATAGATGGAGAGAACAAAATCAACTTTTGGGTGTGTTGGTTGAGCACTTTACACACCAGCAGGACACTGCCTCCAGCCTATCATCTGTCTCCAGCACACCATCAGAAACACCAGAATCTGCTAGAACAAGGCAATCCATTACAAGCACCTCAGCTCCCTCATTTAAAAAGCCAAAAATAAATAAATATTATTATAGTTCACCATAAACATTGTCCTTTGTTATTTACCATGTAATTGTCATACACGTCCATGTGAGATGTGTTTTATTACACTTATATTGTTAAAACATGATAATATGACCTGTGTTGAATTGGCAATAAAAAAAGGTAATATTATCATGTTTATGACATATTCTTGTACTATAACTCACATCACATACAGGGAGTGCAGAATTATTAGGCAAATGAGTATTTTGACCACATCATCCTCTTTATGCATGTTGTCTTACTCCAAGCTGTATAGGCTCGAAAGCCTACTACCAATTAAGCATATTAGGTGATGTGCATCTCTGTAATGCGAAGGGGTGTGGTCTAATGACATCAACACCCTATATCAAGTGTGCATAATTATTAGGCAACTTCCTTTCCTTTGGCAAAATGGGTCAAAAGAAGGACTTGACAGGCTCAGAAAAGTAAAAAATAGTGAGATATCTTGCAGAGGGATGCAGCACTCTTAAAATTGCAAAGCTTCTGAAGCGTGATCATCGAACAATCAAGCGTTTCATTCAAAATAGTCAACAGGGTCGCAAGAAGCGTGTGGAAAAACCAAGGCGCAAAATAACTGCCCATGAACTGAGAAAAGTCAAGCGTGCAGCTGCCAAGATGCCACTTGCCACCAGTTTGGCCATATTTCAGAGCTGCAACATCACTGGAGTGCCCAAAAGCACAAGGCGTGCAATACTCAGAGACATGGCCAAGGTAAGAAAGGCTGAAAGACGACCACCACTGAACAAGACACACAAGCTGAAACGTCAAGACTGGGCCAAGAAATATCTCAAGACTGATTTTTCTAAGGTTTTATGGACTGATGAAATGAGAGTGAGTCTTGATGGGCCAGATGGATGGGCCCGTGGCTGGATTGGTAAAGGGCAGAGAGCTCCAGTCCGACTCAGACGCCAGCAAGGTGGAGGTGGAGTACTGGTTTGGGCTGGTATCATCAAAGATGAGCTTGTGGGGCCTTTTCGGGTTGAGGATGGAGTCAAGCTCAACTCCCAGTCCTACTGCCAGTTTCTGGAAGACACCTTCTTCAAGCAGTGGTACAGGAAGAAGTCTGCATCCTTCAAGAAAAACATGATTTTCATGCAGGACAATGCTCCATCACACGCGTCCAAGTACTCCACAGCGTGGCTGGCAAGAAAGGGTATAAAAGAAGAAAATCTAATGACATGGCCTCCTTGTTCACCTGATCTGAACCCCATTGAGAACCTGTGGTCCATCATCAAATGTGAGATTTACAAGGAGGGAAAACAGTACACCTCTCTGAACAGTGTCTGGGAGGCTGTGGTTGCTGCTGCACGCAATGTTGATGGTGAACAGATCAAAACACTGACAGAATCCATGGATGGCAGGCTTTTGAGTGTCCTTGCAAAGAAAGGTGGCTATATTGGTCACTGATTTGTTTTTGTTTTGTTTTTGAATGTCAGAAATGTATATTTGTGAATGTTGAGATGTTATATTGGTTTCACTGGTAAAAATAAATAATTGAAATGGGTATATATTTGTTTTTTGTTAAGTTGCCTAATAATTATGCACAGTAATAGTCACCTGCACACACAGATATCCCCCTAAAATAGCTATAACTAAAACAAACTAAAAACTACTTCCAAAACTATTCAGCTTTGATATTAATGAGTTTTTTGGGTTCATTGAGAACATGGTTGTTGTTCAATAATAAAATTAATCCTCAAAAATACAACTTGCCTAATAATTCTGCACTCCCTGTAGTTGTGTATGAAGGGTACATATAGTAATATTGACTTATAAGATATAAATCAATGTATCTCACATCCAATATAAATTGACACATGAGTATATATAATACTGATGTATTTACAGAAGGTGTGAACATGGGGTAGAAACATCAATTTCCAGTCTTATCCAGAATGAAATTCAGAAAATCTGTGTGACCTAAACATGAATTAAACAATGAGACATTTTCAGTAATTAGGGGGGTTAAGTGAAGGGGGTGGGATGTAGTAGTTTCACTTACATGCAATGGAAATCCACAGTATGTAATTCTGCAAGACATGATATATACACATGCAATGATTGGTGAGGTACAGTCAAACATATTACATGTGAATGTTATGGGTTACTGTGCTTATGAACAAGTAACTTACAGGTAAAGTATTCCCGGATGACAAATTCCCTCACTTCATTCCCCCTCACTGTCACCCTGTCCACACCCTCAGGTACAGGAACCACCTCCTGATCTTGCTGTGGTTCAATGTCCCCAATATACGTGTGTCCACAGCAATGTTGTGTAGAATACAACATCCATTGACAATGGAAAACACTTTGTTGGGGTTATACTGTAAAGCTCCGCCCAGCATATCCAGACACCTGAATCTGGTTTTGAGTAGGCAAAAGCCCCTTTCTATCACATTTCCTGTCCTAAAGTGGGCCTCCTGGTACCTCAGTTTTAGCTCTGTAAGGGGGTGTGCCAAGGGGGTCGATAGCCATGGTCTGCAGCCGTACCCTGTGTTGTCTGTCATATAACATATGTATTCTTATTAATACAGGTTCATCATGTGCTTAACGGAACATAACAGGAAGTTAATTTAAAAGATAGATTTATCTAGAACATTAAATTGGTGCAATGTAACCAATATACTTTGATGACAGGATTAGTCTGTCACACCACGCCGCTCTAGCTGTTGCTAGGGGCACAGCGTCTCCTTCCCTGCTCATTGCCAGGGGCTGTGTCGGGACCGGAGACGTGCAGCGCTGACGTCACCGCCGCACGCTCCTCTCCGGTCCTGACCTGACGCCTGAGCGCGAATCCTGCACCTATTCGATCTAACACTGCCCAAGTATAGGTGTTACTTCGTGTACTCCTGGGAGTGATCGATCGTTTTATTCTTTGCCTTGTTGTGTTTGAACCCTGCCTGTCTGACTACTCTGCCTGCCATACCTCTGAATTGCTGGACTGATATAAATTGTAGCTGAACCTGCCTGTCTGACTACTCTACCTGTTTAACCCCTGAATTGCTGGATTGATATATTGCTGCTGAGCCTGCCTGTCTGACTACTCTACCTGTTTAACCCCTGAATTGCTGGACTGATCTTTGTTGCTGAACCCTGCCTGCCTGACCATTCTAGTGGTGTGCCCTTGGACTGCTTTACCATTGCCAAACCCTGCCTGCCTGACCATTCTAGTGGTTTGTCCTTGGGCTGCTTTACTGTTGCCGAATCCTGCCTTTCTGACCATTCCAGTGATTTGCCTTGCCCTATTCTGCTGTTGCCACTGGGGACTGTCCTGCCTGTGGTGAGTGCCGCTCTCCTCATCTTGCTAACTTTCTCTGCGCTGGGATATTCCCTATCGTTCCGGCTCAACGCTGGGATAACAAAACTACTGGCCGAGTTCGGTCTGATAGAGGGGTATCCCATGAGCATTACATAGTCTAGACAAAATTATATTTTCAGAATTCAGATAGAACATGCCATTTTAAGAAATTGTTCCTTTAAATTAACAAATAATTTAAAGGGGCACTAAACCCATACATTTTCTTTCATGATTCAGGTAGAAAATACAATTTTAAACATTCCAATTTACTTCTGTTATCTAATTTGCTTATTTTTTTAGATAGAACTATTTTTTTGAAGAAATAGCAATATACATGAGTGAGCCAATCACAAGAGGCATCTGTGTACAGCCACCAATCAGCAGCTACTGAGCCTATCTAGATATGTTTTTTTTTAGCAAAGAATATCAAGAGAATGAAGCAAATTAGATAATAGAACTAAATTAGAAAGTTGTTTAAAATTGCATGTTCTTTCTAAATAATGAAAGAAAAAAATTAGGTTTCATGTCCCTTTAATAGAAAACCACAGACAGAATGAAGGTAGTGCATATTTACCAAGCAGCCAACTCCCGAGAGTTTTCCAGATTAAAAAAGCTGGAATAAGGAGGTCTGGTGCAGGATGTAGGAATCATAGGCACTCCCTGAAAAGCCTGCATACATATGTGTGAATTTCAGAGTGGTTGTCAGGGTTTTTTCCCTGATCTGTTTGCCATGTGCTGCTGGCAGCCATTTTACTCACCTCTCTTCCTGACTCTGGTGCATACTGTGTGATGCTGCTCATTTCCTGCACTTCCTTTTATGGCCAGACTGGTGTACATCATCCATGTGAGACAGGATGCAGTATCAGAATTGTGATGTCATCACAATATGCTTTGCCCTTGTGTTGTCTCAGACCTGTTTGTGAGAGCTCCTGTGTATTACCTGGCTGTCTGACGTCCCTCCTGGTTTCTGATCCCTGGCTTGTTCCTGACTCTGCTGTTCTCCTTGTTCCTGATTCCGGCTCGTCTGACTATTCGCTTTGGCTCCTGACTCGGCTCGTCTGAATACCAGTTCTGGTTTTGATTCCTGGCTTGTTATTTGACTTGTGGACTTTTTATTATTTTGGTGCAAGGTGTGATTATTTTTGTACTTCTTGTCTCAGTTTGTTTCCTGGCACCCTGACATTACGCAAGGGCCATGAATCCTGATGGTGCTAATAATCCACCTTTACCTGCCATAATTTCCAGGATGGATGAACAGGATCACCGTTTGGATCAATTTGCACTATTCCTGCAAACCCTGCTGACTCGCACTGCACATTTGGACCAAAGTGTCCCGCAAGTTATGGCTGCTCCTGTTTCTGCTGCTGCACCTAGTCCTACCAGGAGCATGTCCGGTTTGGCACCTCTACCTCAGCGATATGGAGGCGATCCTAATCAGTGCAGAGGGTTTTTGAACCAGGTGGGCATTTACTTTGAGATGTTACCTCAGGCGTTTCCCTCTGACAGGACTAAGGTGGGATTTCTCATCTTGTTACTCTCTTACACAGCTCTTGCCTGGGCTAATCCCTTGTGGGAGACTAATAAACCTGTGATTTCAAATTACCCTGAATTTGTGGCCTCCTTTCAAGGGTATTTGATGTTCCGTCTCGCTCCTCCTCTGCTGCTAAACAACTCATGTCCATTCAGCAAGGTACAAGATCTGTTGCTCAGTATGCCATTGAGTTCCGTACACTTGCCGCAGAGGTAGGTTGGAACAATGAAGCCCTTGTTGCCGCCTTCTTTCATGGGCTCTCTGATGCGATTAAGGACGAAGTTGCTGCCAGAGATTTACCAGAAGATCTCGAGGCATTGGTGTTTTTTTATCCTAATTGACATCAGACTAAGTGAGAGTCCCTCTTTCAAGGAGCGCTTGCGGAAGCCTCCTGTTCCGTTGTCTCCTACGTGTTCTTTCCCACCCATGCCTCCCACTCCTCCCATGCCTCCTGGTCCCGAATCACCAGGTACTGCTGAGCCGTTGCAGTTGGGATTCACATGGCGGAGAGGGCCTTTAGGAGGAGGGAGGGACTCTGCCTCTATTGTGGGTTACAGGGCCACCTTTTGAAGTCTTGTCCTACACGACCGGGAAATGCTCACACCTAAGGTCCTGTCAGGGGCAGAACTTGGGTGGTTTATCCTCGTCCCCAGAACCGTTAAAGGAGAAACCTTTGGTCACAGTTGTCCTTTCCTGGGTGGACTCCTCCATAGTCACCCAGGCTCTTGTTGACTCCGGTGCTGCGGGCTTTTTCATTGACAGTGCTTTTGTATCAAAGCACTCCATTCCTGTTTTGCCTCGGTCCGTTCCGCTTACTATTGAGGCCATTGATGGCAGGCCCCTTCAGCCTGCACTCGTTACTCATGAAACTGTTCCGTTGTCCATGGCTGTTGGGGCTCTCCATTTTGAAACCCTCCAGTTCCAGGTGATAAACTCTCCACATTTTCCGGTCATTCTGGGTTATCCCTGGCTCCAAAAGAAAAATCCCAGTCTCGACTGGCGCAGGTCCGAAATTTTGTTGTGGTCTCCGCAATGTATATCTACTTGTCTTCGGAAACCAGTTAAAGTCTTGTGCACGTCTTCGGTATCTCAATTGCCAGAGGAGTACCGAGAGTTCCTAGACGTTTTTGACAAGGTGTGTGCCGGTACGTTGCCTCCTCACGGTCTTACGATTGTGCCATAGACCTGCAACCCGGAACCATTCCTCCTCGGGGCCAGGTTTACCCTCTGTCTGTTGCAGAGAATTGTGCTATGGAGGAGTATGTTGCCAATGTTCTGTCGCGGGGGATCATCCGCAAATCCTGCTCTCCTGCAGGGGCTGGCTTCTTCTTTGTGAAGAAAAAGGGTGGCGAGTTAAGACCATGCATCGATTATAGGGGTCTTAATCGTCTTACCATTAAGAATGCTTACCCTATTCCGCTCATTACGGAACTCTTTGACCACCTCAAAGGAGCTACGGTCTTTACTAAACTTGATTTGAGAGGAGCGTACAATCTCGTTAGGATCAAGGAGGGCCACAAATGGAAAACAGCATTTAACACCAGGAGCGGGCATTATGAGTATCTTGTAATGCCCTTTGGCCTATGTAATGCTCCTGCTGTTTTCCAGGAATTTATTAATGATGTCCTACGAGATATGTTGCAACAGTGTGTTGTGGTGTACTTAGACAACATCCTCATACACTCACCCACACTTGAGGCTCATCATTCTGATGTTACACGGGTTCTTCAGAGACTACGTGAGAATGGCCTGTTTTGTAAACTCGAGAAATGTGAGTTCCATCAGACTCAAGTAACCTTCCTAGGTTATGTTATCTCTGTTGCAGGGTTCTCCATGGATCCTGACAAGTTATCTGCAGTTCTGCAGTGGCCTCGCCCAGTTGGTCTTCGGTCTACTCAACGTTTTTTGGGGTTCGCCAATTACAAAAACGTTTCTTCCTTGGTCAAACCTATCACAGACATGACCCTTAAAGAGAATGATCCATTCCATTGGTCACCTACTGCCATTAAGGCCTTTGATAGTCTTAAGACTGCCTTTGCTGCCGCTCCAGTTCTGGCTCATCCTAACCCTGCCCTGCCTTTCATTCCTGAGGTCGATGCATCTGAGACTGGAGTAGGTGCCCTCTTGTCTCAACGTCCTACGCCTGACGGTTCCTTGCATCCGTGTGGTTTATTCCCTAAGAAATTGTCTCCAGCGGAGTGCAATTATGAAATTGGCGACAGGGAATGACTGGCCATAATTTTGGCACTCAAGGAATGGAGGCATCTTCTCAAGGGTACTAGCGTGCCAGTGCTCATTCTTACTGACCACAAGAATTTAACTTATCTACCTGAAGCAAAACGTTTGTCGCCCCGACAGGCCAGATGGGCGCTATTTTTGTCTTGGTTTCATTATGTGGTCTCCTAACTACCTGGTAGTAAGAATGTTAGGGCTGATGCCCTCTCTCGACAATTTTCGCCCCTGTCCAAGGAGGAGTCTGTACCTACTCCAGTTATACCTCCTGACCATATTTTTGCTACCATATGTACTAATTTGACTTCTCCCTTGGGGGAGGAGATCCTGGCTGCACAAAACAATGCACCTCCTGAGAAACCTAGTGGTAAGTGTTTTGTTCCTGAGAATCTTCTAACTAAACTTTTGCACACTTACCACTATCGTAAAGCTACAGGTCACCCAGGCAAGAACCAAATGATTTGGTCTGTCACTCGACAATTCTGGTGGCCAGCTCTTCGTTCTGATGTTGCTGCATATGTTGCCTCCTGCTCAGTTTGTGCACAGAATAAGAATCCTCAACGTCTTCCTGTGGGTCTTCTTCAACCTATTGCTAGTGGTGAGCGTCCTTGGACACATCTTTCCATGGACTTCATTGTCGAGCTCCCTGTTTCCAATGGCAATACTGTTATCCTTATGGTGGTTGACCGTTTTTTCTAAAATGTCACATTGCATTCAATTGAAGAAGTTGTCTACCGCTCAGGAGCTTGCTTCAATTTTTGCCCGGGAGGTCTTCCGTTTACATGGGTTACCCAACGAGATAGTGTCGGACCAGGGTAGCCAGTTTGTCTCCAGATTTTGGCGTTCCTTTTGTGCTCAAATGGGGATCCAGCTTTCCTTCTCCTCGGCATATCACCCTCAATCCAATGGAGCTGCGGAACGGTCTAATCAAGCTCTGGAACAGTTCCTCCGTTGCTATGTCTCAGATCACCACAATAATTGGTCTGAACTGTTACCTTGGGCAGATTTTGCTCATAATAATGCTATTAATGCTTCCTCCAAGTTATCCCCGTTCATGGCGAATTATGGGTTTCAACCATCCTTGTTGCCCAATTCATTCATGTCTCAGGGTATTCTGGCTTTGGTGGAGCATCTCCGGCAACTCCGTTTCATGTGGGTGCAGATTCAGGATTGCCTTCATCGTTCTATGCAGCGCCAAAAGTTCCAGGCTGATCATAGGCGTCTGCCCACGCCTTCCTACCAGGTTGGTGAGAGGCTGTCCTCCCGCAACTTGAACCTTTGTGTGCCTTCCAATAAACTGGCTCCCCATTATGTTGGTCCTTTTCGAATACTCAGACGGGTCAATCCTGTGGCCTACGCTCTTGACCTTCCTCCTGCAATGCGCATCTCCAATGTTTTTCATATCTCCCTCTTGAAACCATTGGTTTGTAATCGGTTTACCACTGTGTTGCCTCGTCCCCGCCCTATCTTTGTTGACAACCATGAGGAGTATGAGGTCAGCAGCATTATTGACTCTCTTATGTCCAGGGGCCGCGTACAATATTTGGTTCACTGGAGGGGCTACGGTCCGGAGGAGCGTTCATAGGTTCCCTCCTCTGATGTTCATGCTCCCGCCCCCCTCCGTGCCTTCCATGCCCGTTTCCCCAATAAGCCTTTTGTCCTCCCGCGGGGAGGGGTCGTTGAGGGGAGGGTACTGTCAGGGTCTTTTCCCTGATCTGTTTGCCATGTGCTGCTGGCAGCCATTTTACTCACCTCTCTTCCTGACTCTGGTGCATACTGTGTGATGCTGCTCATTTCCTGCACTTCCTTTTATGGCCAGACTGGTGTACATCATCCGTGTGAGATAGGATGCAGTCTCAGAATTGTGATGTCATCACTTATTATTTAAAGGGCCTCTGTTCAGTATGCTTTGCCCTTGCATTGTCTCAGACCTGTTTGTGAGAGCTCCTGTGTATTACCTGGCTGTCTGATGTCCCTCCTGGTTCCTGATCCCTGGCTTGTTCCTGACTCTGCTGTTCTCCTTGTTCCTGATACTGGCTCGTCTGACTATTCGCTTTGGCTACCAGTTCTGGTTTTGATTCCTGGCTTGTTATTTGACCTGTGGACTTTTTATTATTTTTTGCTATTAATAAAGGTGTGATTATTTTTGCACTTCATGTCTCAGTCTGATTCCTGGCACCCTGACAGTGGTATCACAGACCATCTGGCAACTCAATGAGTAGAACCATTTCCTGTTGATATAGAGGAATGGCTCCTCATGTAGGGCCATGATACGCACATGTGTGCAATCAATTGCCCCCATGACATTGGGAATACCCCCCAGTTGATAAAAGCCTTTAGACTGTTCCATTCCTGGGGGTTACAGGGGAAATGAATGTATCACTGTGTCTGGTTATCTACAGCAGTCAAAACCTCCCCTAGGACCCTGGAGAAGGTGGATTGCGCTAGGCCAGACACATAGCCCTCTGTTGACTGGAATGAGCCAGATGCCAGGAAGTGCATAACACACAACAGCTTCTGCATACCAGTCAGAGCTCGGTTCCTATTCACTTGATGGTCAATTTCATCCTTCAAGACCTCATATAGGTCAATGAGGCTTGCAGAAGTCAGGCAATACCTGTCCCTGACCTCCTCCTCTGTCATTCCAAACAGAGTAACCCTAACCCTGTGGTCCTTGGTGCCCTTGCTCTTCCCCTCTGCTAATGCCAACGTCTGGCCTATGACCAGCTGCAGCAACAACAGCAGCAGCAGGGGCAGCACCAGGGACAGCAGCAGCATGAGGAACAGGGACAGCAGCAGCACCATGACCAGTGACATCAGCAGCAAGTAGATCAGCTGCAGCAAGTCTTTCAGCAGCAGGCAGAGCATCCACAGAAGGTCTATCCTCCACAGCAGGTAGTGCAGCAACAGGGGCTTGTAGGCCTTCCAGCACCCCTTGTGCCCCACAATGCTGTCTGTTTAGAAATTGCAGGTAAAGCAGGGGAAACATGGTGACTAATGAGGGTGTGCATTGTCAGGCGTTTTAAGGCTGCAGGTTGTGCTGTTTGTCATTGGTTTGACACACTTGCAGAGGAAGGATAGGTGTTTGTAATAATAAAGTGGTCAGAAAAGGTTTAACTGTTTGAGATTTGCGGCTGATATGTATGTGATTGCGCATGCATTAGGTGTTTGTTAGGCCTTCCAGGGCGTTACAGTGCTTTTTAACACTGCACAAGGGTTGCTGCGCCTGCCTATGTGTGACAAGATAAAAATGGAGAATTAATCCATTCTGCGCTGCGTAAGTCCTTGCGCTGCATATTTAATATCGACTTGCTACGCCAATTCTATGTTAGTCTATGGCATTTAAAACTGCATACTAAGTGTAAAATCTACGGGCGTAACTTGCTACGCCAGTTCTATGTTAGTCTATGGGATTTAAAACTGTGTACTAAGTGTAAAATCTACAGACGTAACTTGTGTGCTGTGCCGCATATGTGATTGCTTGTTATGACTAAAAACTGGCGTCGCCAGGCTTTTTCGCCCATGAACTCGAAACCAAGGACAATGGTTATTTCTTTATAGTTTTGTGAAGAAACATGCTTTTTCCACCTGACCTATTGGAAATCATAAATTGTAACTTCTGCTCAAGCAATATTTTAACAGTTTGGTTATATACACTGGTTTTGGAATAGTTGTTTGTCGCCCATTGCTTCAACCTTAAAGGGACATAAAACCCAACATTTTTCTTTCATGATTCAGATAGAGAATACTATTTTAAAATCTAATTTGCTTCATTCAGTAGATATCCTTTGCTGAAGAAATAGCAGTGCACATGGGTGAGCCAATCACACAATGCATCTATGTACACCTACCAAACAGCAGCTTCTGAGCCTATCTAGATATTATTTTCAGAAAGGATATCAAGAGAATGAAGCAAATTAGATAATAAAAGTAAATTGGAAAGCTGTTTAAAATTGCATGCTCTTTCTAAATCGTAAAAGAAAAAATTTGGGTTTCGTGTCCCTTTAAAGTTCTTCTGATTATATTTTCATAGATTTTCACAGATCTTCAGACTATATTAATGTTGCCTTAATGAGAGAGTACATGAGTGCAGGGTACTCACTCTAACAGAAGACCAAACTATAAGGCTTTGATGTTTTATTGTTCTCTCTGCTACCAGACAGTAGTCTCTGATATATGTTTATTGCTGCTTGGCAATTCTGTTACTATCCTATTGACCATTTTCTACCTGCATATTGTATCTTGCTGACCCTGATCTGCATATATAGTGTCTGACTGACAGTTACTTACATATTGTATCCTGCTGGAAATTCCCTTTTTTTATTGTCCATGACTGGCCCTTCATGACATCTGTGCATGCTCAGTCATTCCTAGTATTAGTTCCTTTTGGACATACCAGTTTGTTTATTGCATCTGCCAGCCATACAAGCTCACTACCCTTTCCAGCCATTCTTATCTGCTGATGCCTTTATCACTTTGCTCATTCTACAAGCTGATTATAGTCTCTGTCTGCCTGTTATATCAGTCTTGTTAAATTCTGCTAGTCTAGTTAGCTTCAGTCTATTGAACCGCATCCATTTCTTGCCATTATTTATTTATTTATAAAATATTTTACCAGGAAGGATACATTGAGATTTCTCTCATTTTCAAGTATGTCCTGGGTCCACAAAACATTGTATTGATACAATAGGGTACAATAAAATACAAAAACAATAATAATACACAATATATACATTTAACATAGAACAGGTAGGGAATATTTAATCAACAATGACAGGTGCATTCTGTTTTGAGATATGTAGAGAGGGATCTCTTAAAGGATATTAGGCATGGGGAAGGTTTGAAAGTGTGCGGGAGGTCGTTCCATAATTGTGGTGCTCTGTAGGAAAAGGAGGATCGAGCTGCTTTCTTTTTGTATTGAGGCAGACTAAATAATGTACTGCTACTGGATCGGAGGTTATAGGAGGTGGGAATAGCCGGGGAGAGCATTCTGCTCAGGTAGGGTGGGAGCTTCCCAAAAAGGCTCTTAAACACAATGCTGGAAAGATGGAGGGTGCGCCGGGGTTCCAGCGACAGCCAGTTTAGTTCTTTTAGCATGTCACAGTGGTGGGTCCTGTAGTTACATTGTAGCACAAAGCGGCAGAACGAGTTATACAATGTATTAAGTTTATTAAGGTGAGTTTGCGGTGCAGGTGCATATACTACATCCCCATAATCAATGATTGGCATCAGCATTTGCTGTACAATCTTTTCCTTTACTGTAGGGCTGAGGCAGGATTTGTTTTTGTACAGGGCACCTAGTTTTGGATAGAGTTTAGATGCAAGTTTTTCTATGTGGAGGCCAAAAGTTAGATTGGGGTCTAACAACATACCCAAGTATTTGAAAGAGTGGACTGCGGTCAGTGTGCAATTTGATTTTGTTTTGATGCGTAGATGGGAATTTTATAGTTTGTGTAATTTAGGTACCGCTCCAAAAATCATTGACAGTTTTGTCAGTCTTTAGGAAGAGTTTGTTTTTTGAGATCCACTTTTCTACCTCTGTGAACTGGTCTTGGAGCACTGCCTCAAGCTGCGGTAGATTGGATTTGCTTTCATAGATTACTGTGTCGTCTGCGTACATGTGTACAGTTGAGGATTTGCAGACATTGGGCAGATCATTTATAAATAATGTGAATAGTAGGGGGCCAAGAATGGAACCTTGGGGAACACCACACATGACTGGGAGAGGGAGGGAGTCGCTGTCAGAAATGGAGACATATTGTGATCGATCCGATACATATGATCGAAACCAGGTTAGCGGACGTTCACCAATACTTGAGTTTTTTAGTTTGAGCAATAGTATGTTGTGGTCTACTGTGTCAAAGGCCTTTACAATATCAAGGAAAATAGCTCCTCTGTTAGGTCTCCTTGTTCCATGCCAGTTTGGATGTTGTTACAAACTTTTAGGAGGGCAGTTGTAGTGGAGTGATTCGGCCAAAAACCTGATTGATCAGGGGTCAGATAGCTAGATTGTTGGTAATACTCACATAGTTGCATATGGACACATTTTTCTAAGATTTTTGACAATACTGGGAGCAATGATATTGGGTGATAGTTAGTAACCAAGGTTATCTCACCACTTTTATGAATAGGCACTACTCTTGCAGTCTTCCAAAGTTTGGGTATGTATCCAGACACCAAGGATTGGTTAATTAGGGTTGTGACAGGTTTAGTAATTGCCGGCGCACTGAGCTTCAATAGCATTGCTGGGATTTGATCAGGTCCAGACTGGTTTTTCATTTTTAGATTATTAAGGTGTTTCTTAATGACATTGATGGGACAGGTCTAAAACTGAACTTCTCTATAGCGGGTCTTTGCAGATTTATTGGGGCCTGATCCACATTTGTAGTTTCAGGATGTGTGTCATTTATTAGTTTGTCAATCAGGGTGGAGGAGCATCCGACAAAATAATTGTTAAAGGCATTTGCTACTTCTAAGGGGAGTTGCAGGGTTTGGTTTTCTACTTTGACAGTGGAGGGTTGGGAGTGGATTGGGGGAGTTTGTAAATTATTTATGACTTTCCAAAACTTTCTAGGGTTTGATATGTTATTGTTCAGATTTTTACTTGGCCAATTTTGTTTTTTTTAGTGCATATATTTCGACATTGTCTATATACACAGTGATCGTTCACAGAGCCGGTATGCATGAACTTTGACCACAATGAATCCCGAAACCTGTACATTGGAATGAGGTCAGTTGTGATCCAATTCATATGTGCTCCTTTTACTCTCACCTTACGCATATCAGTACTTTTTCTCAGTCAAAGGCCTGCTGCTCTCTGACTTCTAAACATTTCCTATACTTGTTTTTTTTATCATAGAGATCTGTGATATGGGTAAATAATAATCTCCAGAGAGCCCAGCCATGACAGTACCACGTATTTTGGTCAGGTGATATGGTTTATATACAAAATAGCGAAGTAATTATTTCTGTAAAATTATATGTATGCAATCTGTTAACCTCTTCTTTTTTTCAATGAAAGATTTTCACATTCAGTAGTGTTGGTTTTGTAGCGAGAAAAACATAATTTATGTAAGAACTTACCTGATAAATTCATTTCTTTCATATTAGCAAGAGTCCATGAGCTAGTGACGTATGGGATATACATTCCTACTAGGAGGGGCAAAGTTTCCCAAACCTCAAAATGCCTATAAATACACCCCTCACCACACCCACAAATCAGTTTAACGAATAGCCAAGAAGTGGGGTGATAAGAAAAAAGTGCGAAAGCATATAAAATAAGGAATTGGAATAATTGTGCTTTATACAAAAAAATCATAACCACCTCAAAAAAGGGTGGGCCTCATGGACTCTTGCTAATATGAAAGAAATGAATTTATCAGGTAAGTTCTTACATAAATTATGTTTTCTTTCATGTAATTAGCAAGAGTCCATGAGCTAGTGACGTATGGGATAATGAATACCCAAGATGTGGATCTTCCACGCAAGAGTCACTAGAGAGGGAGGGATAAAATAAAGACAGCCAATTCCGCTGAAAAATAATCCACACCCCAAAACAAGTTTAAATCTTATAATGAAAAAAACTGAAATTATAAGCAGAAGAATCAAACTGAAACAGCTGCCTGAAGTACTTTTCTACCAAAAACTGCTTCAGAAGAAGAAAACACATCAAAATGGTAGAATTTAGTAAAAGTATGCAAAGAAGACCAAGTTGCTGCTTTGCAAATCTGATCAACCGAAGCTTCATTCCTAAATGCCCAGGAAGTAGAGACTGACCTAGTCGAATGAGCTGTAATCCTTTGAGGCGGAGTTCTACCCAACTCGACATAAGCATGATGAATCAAGGATTTTAACCAAGATGCCAAAGAAATGGCAGAAGCCTTTTGACCTTTCCTAGAACCAGAAAAGATAACAAATAGACTAGAAGTCTTTCGGAAATCTTTAGTAGCTTCAACATAATATTTCAAAGCTCTAACTACATCCAAAGAATGCAACAATCTTTCCTTAGAGTTCTTAGGATTAGGACACAACGAAGGAACCACAATTTCTCTACTAATGTTGTTAGAATTCACAACCTTAGGTAAAAATTTAAATGAAGTTCGCAAAACCGCCTTATCCTGATGAAAAATCAGAAAAGGAGACTCACAAGAAAGAGCAGATAATTCAGAAACTCTTCTAGCAGAAGAGATGGCCAAAAGAAACAAAACTTTCCAAGAAAGTAATTTAATATCCAGCGAATGCATAGGTTCAAACGGAGGAGCTTGAAGAGCCCCCAGAACCAAATTCAAACTCCAAGGAGGAGAAATTGACTTAATGACAGGTTTTATATGAACCAAAGCCTGTACAAAACAATGAATATCAGGAAGATTAGCAATCTTTCTGTGAAAAAGAACAGAAAGAGCAGAGATTTGTCCTTTCAAGGAACTTGCAGACAAACCTTTATCCAAACCATCCTGAAGAAACTGTAAAATTCTAGGAATTCTAAAAGAATGCCAAGAAAAATGATGAGAAGAACACCAAGAAATGTAAGTCTTCCAGACTCGATAATATATCTTCCTAGACACAGATTTACGAGCCTGTAACATAGTATTAATTACGGAGTCAGAGAAATCAAGCGTTCAATCTCCATACCTTCAAATTTAAGGATTTGAAATCCTGATGGAAAAAAGGACCTTGCGATAGAAGGTCTGGTCTTAACGGAAGAGTCCACGGTTGGCAAGTAGCCATCCGAACAAGATCCGCATACCAAAACCTGTGAGGCCATGCTGGAGCCACCAGCAGAACAAACGAACGCTCCTTTAGAATCTTGGAAATCACTCTTGGAAGAAGAACTAGAGGCGGAAAGATATAGGCAGGATGATACTTCCAAGGAAGTGACAATGCATCCACTGCTTCTGCCTGAGGATCCCTGGATCTGGACAGATACCTGGGAAGCTTCTTGTTTAGATGAGAAGCCATCAGATCTATTTCTGGAAGTCCCCACATTTGAACAATCTGAAGAAATACCTCTGGGTGAAGAGACCATTCGCCCGGATGTAATGTTTGGCGACTGAGATAATCTGCTTCCCAATTATCTATACCTGGGATATGAACCGCAGAAATTAGACAGGAGCTGGATTCCGCCCATACAAGTATTCGAGATACTTCTTTCATAGCCAGAGGACTGTGAGTCCCTCCTTGATGATTGACATATGCCACGGTTGTGACATTGTCTGTCTGAAAACAAATGAACGACTCTCTCTTTAGAAGAGGCCACGACTGAAGAGCTCTGAAAATCTCACGGAGTTCCAAAATGTTGATTGGTAATCTCGCCTCCTGAGATTCCCAAAAACCCTTGTGCTGTCAGAGACCCCCATACAGCTCCCCAACCTGTCAGACTTGCCTCTGTTGAGATCACAGTCCAGGTCGGAAGAACAAAAGAAGCCCCCTGAACTAAACGATGATGGTCGGTCCACCACGTTAGAGAGTGTCGTACAATCGGTTTTAAAGATATTAATTGTGATATCTTTGTATAATCCTTGCACCACTGGTTCAGCATACAGAGCTTTAGAGGTCGCATGTGAAAACAAGCAAAGGGGATCGCGTCCGATGCAGCAGTCATAAGACCTAGAATTTCCATGCATAAGGCTACCGAAGGGAATGATTGAGACTGAAGGTTTCGACAAGCTGAAACCAATTTTAGACGTCTCTTGTCCGTTAGTGACAGAGTTATGGACACTGAATCTATCTGGAAACCTAAAAAGGTTACCCTTGTCTGAGGAATCAACGAACTCTTTGGTAAATTGATCCTCCAACCATGTTCTCGAAGAAACGATACAAGTCGATTCGTATGAGATTCTGCTAAGATATCGTATAAATAAGGAAATACCACAATACCCTGTTCTCTGATTACAGATAGAAGGGCACCGAGAACCTTTGTAAAAATCCTTGGAGCTGTTGCTAGGCCAAACGGCAGAGCCACAAACTGGTAATGCTTGTCTAGAAAAAAAAATCTCAGAAACTGATAGTGATCTGGATGAATCGGAATATGCAGATATGCATCTTGTAAATCTATTGTGGACATATAATGCCCTTGCTGAACAAAAGGAATTCTCCTTCTTTGGTACAATGAAGAGATTTGAGTAAAACCCCAGCCCCTGTTCCAAAACTGGAACTGGCACAATTACTCCAGCCAACTCTAGATCTGAAACACATTTCAGAAATACCTGAGCCTTCACTAGATTTATTGGGACACGGGAAAGAAAAAATCTTCTTGCAGGAGGCCTTATCTTGAAGCCTATTCTGTACCCTTGTGAAACAATATTCTGAATCCAAAGATTGTGAATCGAATTGATCCAAATTTCTATGAAAAAACGTAATCTGCCCCCTACCAGCTGGGCTGGAATGAGGGCCGCACCTTCATGTGGACTTGGGAGCTGGCTTTGGCTTCCTAAAAGGCTTGGATTTATTCCAGACTGGAGATGGTTTCCAAACTGATACTGCTCCTGTAGGGGAAGGATCAGGTTTTTGTTCCTTATTGTGACGAAAGGAACGAAAACGATTAGCAGACCTAAATTTACCTTTAGATTTTTTATCCTGTGGTAAAAAAGTTCCTTTCCCCCCAGTAACAGTTGAAATAATAGAATCCAACTGTGAACCAAACAATTTATTACCTTGGAAAGAAAGGGAAAGCAAAGTTGACTTAGAAGACATATCAGCATTCCAAGTTTTAAGCCATAAAGCTCTTCTAGCTAAAATAGCTAAAGACATATACCTGACATCAACCCTAATGATATCAAAGATGGCATCACAAATAAAGTTATTAGCATGTTGAAGAAGATTAACAATGCTATGAGTATTATGATCTGTTACTTGTTGTGCTAAAGCTTCCAACCAGAAAGTTGAAGCTGCATCAACATCCGCCAAAGATATAGCAGGTCTAAGAAGATTACCTGAACATAAGTAAGCTTTTCTTAGAAAGGATTCAATTTTCCTATCTAAAGGATCCTTAAACGAAGTACTATCTGCCGTAGGAATAGTAGTACGTTTAGCAAGAGTGGAGATAGCCCCATCAACCTTAGGGATTTTGTCCCAAAACTCTAATCTGTCAGATGGCACAGGATATAATTGCTTAAACCGTTTAGAAGGAGTAAATGAATTATCCAAATTATTCCATTTCCTAGAAATTACTTCAGAAATAGCATCAGGGATGGGAAAAACCTCTGGAATAACTACAGGAGGTTTAAAAACTGTATTCAAACGTTTAGATTTAGTATCAAGAGGACCAGATTCCTCTATTTCTAATGCAATTAAGACTTCTTTAAGTAAAGAACGAATAAATTCCATTTTAAATAAATATGAAGATTTATCAGTATCAACCTCTGAAACAGAATCCTCTGAACCAGAAAAATCATTATCAGAATCAGAATGATGATGTTCATTTAAAAGACTTTTTACGTTTACTAGAAGGAGGAATAACAGACATAGCCTTCTTAATAGATTTAGAAACAAAATCTCTTATGTTAACAGGAACACCCTGAATATTAGATGTTGATGGAACAGCAACAGGTAATGGAACATTACTAAAGGAAATCTTATCTGCATTAACAAGTTTGTCATGACATTCATTACAAACAACAGCCGGAGGGACAGTTACCATAAGTTTACAACAAATACACTTATCTTTGGTAGATCCAGCATCAGGCAGCAATTTTCCAGAAGTATCTTCTGATTCAGGGTCAATCTGAGACATCTTGCAATATGTAATAGAAAAAACAACATATAAAGCAAAATTGATCAAATTCCTTAAATGACAGTTTCAGGAATGGGAAAAAATGTCAATGAACAAGCTTCTAGCAAGCAGAAGCAAATAAACAATGAGACTTAAATAATGTGCAGACAATAAGGACGCCCAGATTTTTTAGCGCAAAAAAAGACGCCCACATTATTTGGCGCCTAAATGCTTTAAGCTCCAAAAATGACGCCACATCCGGTGACGCCGACATTTTTGGCGCAAAAACGTCAAAAAAATTACGCAACTTCCGGCGACAAGTATGATGCCGGAATTGACAACGATAATTTTTTGCGCCAAAAAAGTCCGCGCCAAGAATGACGCAATAAAATGAAGCATTTTCAGCCCCCGCGAGCCTAACAGCCCACAGGAAAAAAAAGTCAAATTTTAAGGTACGAAAAATTGATTATTCAAGTGCATTATCCCAAATAATGAAACTGACTGTCTGAAGTAAGGAATGTTGAACATCCTGAATCAAGGCAAATAAATGTTTAAACACATATATTTAGAACTTTATATAAAAGTGCCCAACCATAGCTTAGAGTGTCACAAAAATAAGACTTACTTACCCCAGGACACTCATCTACATGTAGTAGAAAGCCAAACCAGTACTGAAACGAGAATCAGTAGAGGTAATGGTATATATGAGTATATCGTCGATCTGAAAAGGGAGGTAAGAGATGAATCTCTACGACCGATAACAGAGAACCTATGAAATAGACCCCGTAGAAGGAGATCATTGAATTCAAATAGGCAATACTCTCCTCACATCCCTCTGACATTCACTGCACGCTGAGAGGAAAACCGGGCTCCAACCTGCTGCGGAGCGCATATCAACGTAGAATCTAGCACAAACTTACTTCACCACCTCCACAGGAGGCAAAGTTTGTAAAAACTGAATTGTGGGTGTGGTGAGGGGTGTATTTATAGGCATTTTGAGGTTTGGGAAACTTTGCCCCTTCTGGTAGGAATGTATATCCCATACGTCACTAGCTCATGGACTCTTGCTAATTACATGAAAGAAATGTTCTACACTTGTGGATCTTCTCCTGTAATTGCACCATTTAATATAAATAAGGATTACAGGGCTCCTTAAAAAGACATACAAACCCCATATTTATCTTTCATTATTCAGATAGAACATAACAATTTTAAACAACTTTCCAATGTACTTCTATAATCAAATTGTCTTTGGTTTCTTGTTTTCCTTTGTTGAAAAGCAGGGCTATAAGCTCAAGAGTATGCACGTGTCTGCAGCACTATATAGCAGCAGTTTTGCAACAATGTTATAGATTAGCAAGAGCATTAGATGGCAGCACTATTTCCTGTCATGTAGTGCTTCAGACATGTGAATGCTACCTATCTAGGTATCTCTTCAACAAAGAATAACACGAGGACAACACAAATTTGATACTAGAACTAAATTGGAAACTTTTTATTTATTTTAAATTGTATCCTATGTAAAAAAAAAAAAAGGTGTTTCATATCCCTTTAAACTGAAACATTTTCAAATAAAAAATGTATAAGATTTTTTTACAATCTAATATGTACTAAATCATATGTTTAATCACAATGTAGTACAGCTAGCCTTGCTTCACAATCAAGTAAGATGCAATCAATGAATCCTTTAATGTAGCACTAAACAAATATTGTGTACATTGTGCGATAAAGATTTTTATTCATTTGCACATTATATAAAGTTACAGTTTGGAAACCTTAATGAATAATTTAAACATAATGAGTGATATTCATTACTGTGATAGTGAGCTCCAGATTTATTCTTTTTACTTCTATCATGTTCATCGCTGTTACATTGTGTAATGTACGATCATGATCAGGTCATTTAAGTGCATAAATAAAATGCCCTAATGTAGTGCAGCAGAAAGGTTAATCACATAGATAAAGTATGTTTCAGAGCATCAATGCACTTTTGGGAACTTGCTAAACACATCTGGTGAGCTAATGACAAGAGGCATATGTGCGTAGACTATACACCAATCACCAGCTAACTCCCAAGCTTCAAGTGTTCCTTAAAGGGATAGTAAACACCAACGTTGTTATTGTTTAAAAAGATAGATAATTCCTTTATTATTCCCCAGTTCTCAGATCTTTTTTGACAGACTTGCATTTTAGCCAATCAGTGCCAACTCTTAAATAACTCCACGTGCGTGAGCCCAATGTTATCTATATGAAACACATTAACTAATGCCCTCTAGCTGTGAAAACCTGTCAAATCCATTCAGTTAAGAGATGGCCTTCAAGGGCTTAGAAATTAGCATATGAGCGTACCTAGGTTTAGATTTTAACTAAGAATACCAAGAGAACAAAGCAAATTTGATGATAAAAGTAAATTAGAAAGTTGTTTAAAATTACATGCCCTGACTGCATCATGAAAGTTTCATTTGGATTTTACCATCCCTTAAAAAACATATCTGCTCAGGGGTGCATACAACTTACTAACTCCTGCTTCTGTTTTCTCTCCCACAACTTCCCCATGTACTTCCTTTAGACTGTAAGCTCACAAGTCCGCCTGTCCTTACATAAAGACGGTTTACAGCTTACAGTGACCCAAGGGCAGGGCCCTCTACCCTTTATGATTTATGTAAATGTCTTCTGGTTATTGTACTTAACAACTGTACACTTAATGCTACAGCGCTGTGTAATATGTTGGCGCTTTATAAATAATAATAGTGCATTTATGTTCCTTATCTTACCTAGGCATGTTTTTCAACAAAGGATACAACGAAAGCAAAGTAAATCTAAACAATAGAAGTAAATTGAAAAGTATCTAAAAGTTGCATGATTTGTCTGAATCAGACTTTCTTACAAGTGTATGCAATTTTAAATGTGACTAGGATGGAAGAACATGGAACAAGTGACAAGAAAACTAAAAGTTTTTTTTTTAAAAAGCTGTTTACTTTTTGTTATTATTTTGGAGTATTTAATGTTTTGCATTAATTTACTTCTTGCATTTACGGTTTTCATTTCTGTACTTTTAAGTTATATGGGTGCAATTTCCTCTCTCATCACAAGATGGCAATAGATTGCTTCTCATAAAAAACAAAAGAGTGGCACATTTTATAATAAACCTGAACATCTCTGCTAAAAACACAACATATTTCCCTCTATATCCAAATTCACTGTTGGTAAAATAGTCTATGCAGTCAACAGTATGTGGCAGAATCAGGCAAACGGCAGTATAGCTGGTATTGTATTATGTACCAAAAGCCTCTTTGGGAAAGTAGAAAAAGGACAGATTTCCATGGCAAATTACAGGAAAATAGAGAAAATAAATATTGAATAAACTGTATATTATAGTGTGCTTAATTTCCCTTCACACTAAATTTCACATCCTTAGTAACCTTAGCAACAGTAGAAAGGGCTGGAGAACCCGGACTCGATTGATCCCATCAAAGGGGCGGAGCTTTGGTCTTTGAATTCTGTCCCTTTACTTTTGACATGGCTGTGATACTTGCAGTGTGGCTATTGCTCCATAAGAAGACAAACTGACGTAGAAATTATGGATGTATGGGGCACGGATTGTGTCTGTCCCTTTTAGAATATGACAGATATTGTGAAGCGAGGGGAACTAATGCGTCCAAACAAAGTGACATCCTTGTGTCACTTTATTTGCTGCTGTTCCTTTCCCCTATAAAATAGGCTCATCCACACAGGAGCAAACAATATGCATTTTAGTGATGTCCGTTCATTTGACATGTGCTTCGTACTCCTTTAACAAATATACTGCAGAATAAACACATTACTGGTCCCATCTTTTGCATGAACAAAAATATAAAGGAAGAGAGAGCATTATAATCAGGTCCAAGGATTTCAAATAAACGTTGTCTACCGTCCAAATGGGGAGGGGGCATTTATGATGGAGGGATTTTACAAAAAGATGAAGCATTTGGATATGTTCTTGCAGCGTGACAGATACCTGTATATTGCCCTCACTCTGGAGTATAAAAGAGGGACTATTGTAACATGGACTATTCCTCTCTTATGAAATCGCTCTGGTGCAAAACTCAAAGATTTTTTGGATATTCATTTCTCTGGAGGCAACATCAGTTCTGGAGAAAAATCAAACTCATTTTGTCCCAACCAGAGCTCTGGAAGTTCTTTAGCTCTGTCAAGACCTAACTCAAAAACCAGAGACATTAAGACTTCCTCATCAATATAATCCAGTTCAAACATGCCACCACCTATATGTGTCTGTCCACTCAATGTCCATGGCTGGATATTCTCAGAAACCTGATATTGACTATTGAGTCGTTGAAGCTGCATGCTGGCTAAAAGGTGCTGTTGTGATGACAGCCCAAGGTTGGCCTGCTTAGGAGGTGATGTGCCTTCAGAGGTCCTTGTGGCAGATGTACCAGTAAAATGAGGTGTCTCCATTAAAGATTTCTTGTTTCCATTCACGGCTGATGGAAGATATGGACTGGTGGTCACAGTTTCTATGTTCTTCATATCCAAAACTTGACTTTAGCTAGCTTGTTAATACCTGCTGGAGTGAGAGAGAGGAGTAGCGTTAGGTTAGTTATCATACTTATTATTTAAGAATATATTAACATCGACATATTAATGGTTTATCTCATTGCTAAGTTTTATGTGATATGGCCATTTATATGAATATCTTCTTTACACACTATTTGCATATACATTTTCAAAATAGTTGAAACTATATATTTAATTCAAAGGGTAACATGTCCGTTGTGTGTTTCTTTTAGCCATTAACAGGGCCAACCTTAACATTTGCAGGGCAAGATAAATTTGTGGGGGCCCTCAGCCTATTGCTTTTATTCCCCTCCACTGTATGCCATGCCCCTTGTATGGCCCACCTCTGTGCCAACATTCAGTGATACCTATATAAAGAATAACACAAAACATTAGACCTCTTGATACCATAGAAACTTCTCATAAAATAAATACAACATATACATTGCACCATCTCATAACCTCACCGCTGACAATGCAGGGGCCCCCAAAGAGCAGGGCCCTGGGCAGGTGCCCCTCTCACCCTGCCCAAAGGGCAAGCCTGGCTATGAACACCTGATATCAATTATGTTAGTTTGATCCTGCTAGTTATCATACTTATTATTTAAGAATATATAACATAAAGACATATTAATGGTTTATCTCTTTGCTACATGTTTAATGTGATATGGCCATTTATAATATCTTCTTCACACACTATTTCCATATACATTTTCTAAATGGTAATTAAACTATATATTTAATTCAAAGGGTAACGTGAGTTGTGTGTTTCTTATAGCTATTAACACCTGATATTAAATATGTTAGTTTGATCTTGCTAGTGCTTCTACTAGTGCTCGTTAGGCCTTTGAAGAAGGAAATTAGTTATCAAGTCAAAATGATTTAGTGCAATCACATAGTTAATGCGTGGAGACAACAGCATGAAAGGCTAACACCACAAAGTAAAAAATCTACAATTCATTATGGTGCAGGAAATATTTATGTGCAAGAATTTTTTTACCTATTCTAGAGTTGGTGACTTGCCCAAGGTCAAGTACACTTTAGTAAAGTAGCACTGCGTTCTGCAAAAGCATGCCAACCTTTCTGTCTGAAAGTTGTGTGATTGGGGATTCATTGTCTAGGAGGACAAAGGTCCTAAACACACATCAAAGCTTTGTCAGGTGTATATGAATCCAAAGAAGGTCAATGAGTGCTAATTTGTATGGTTTTCTTTCCACAGCGACCGGTCGTCAACCCCCACTGAATATCTTTGGAACATTCCCTAGACACTAACTGTTATGCTCAAAAGAAATACAGGAATAATGTTGATAGTAAAATTCTGCAAACAAACTTTATAAAACCACAGAGTTAAAGCAGTCATTAAATGAAAATGGTGGTTATACCAAATATTGAGAATTTTAGAATAGCTGATACAGGTAGCCTTGGAAGACTATTTTTTTTTTGAGCTGGGAGTGTCATAATGTTAAAGTAGAAAAACCACGACACATGTGAGAGTACTCAAATACTTTGATAATATAAAAACAAGCTTTATCTTCAAAATGAAAAGACTAACTCTCCTAGTATACTAACCAGATCAGCACTTTCACTTTTGCACCCCCTCCCAAACAATACAAAAAAATAAATAAAACTGTAAGTACTTATTTTAGGCTCAAGACCATATATACCATACTGGTGTGTATAGTTATGTTTCATACATTATTGAATGCCCCCTATATAGCTCTGTGTAATAAAAATGAATGATAAAACAATATTGTAAACAGGAGTGTATATTTAAACAGTATAACATTATTTTTGCCATACACTACTAGCATACAGCGTACTCTTTCTTTAAATACAACATCCATGGTATGTCCAAACAAAATGTAACCAAGTTTTAGCTAGGTAACTGAATATTTTTGGTCTTATAGTGAAAAGAACTTAAATGGACATGAACCCAATTTTAAATATCAATTTACTTATATAATCTAATTTTCTTCATTCTATTGGTAGCCTTTGTTGAAGAAACAGCTATGCACATAGATGAGCTAACATCAGGAGAAACATATTTTTAGTCACTCCTGAGCCTACCTAGGTATCCTTTTCAACAAAGGATATCAAGAGAACAAAACAAAACATAATTTATGCTTACCTGATAAATTCCTTTCTTCTGTAGTGTGATCAGTCCACGGGTCATCATTACTTCTGGGATATTACTCCTCCCCAACAGGAAGTGCAAGAGGATTCACCCAGCAGAGCTGCATATAGCTCCTCCCCTCTACGTCACTCCCAGTCATTCGACCAAGGACCAACGAGAAAGGAAAAGCCAAGGGTGAAGTGGTGACTGGAGTATAAATTAAAAAATATTTACCTGCCTTAAAAACAGGGCGGGCCGTGGACTGATCACACTACAGAAGAAAGGAATTTATCAGGTAAGCATAAATTATGTTTTCTTCTGTTAAGTGTGATCAGTCCACGGGTCATCATTACTTCTGGGATACCAATACCAAAGCAAAAGTACACGGATGACGGGAGGGATAGGCAGGCTCTTTATACAGAAGGAACCACTGCCTGAAGAACCTTTCTCCCAAAAATAGCCTCCGATGAAGCAAAAGTGTCAAATTTGGAAAATTTGGAAAAAGTATGAAGCGAAGACCAAGTTGCAGCCTTGCAAATCTGTTCAACAGAGGCCTCATTCTTGAAGGCCCAAGTGGAAGCCACAGCTCTAGTAGAATGAGCTGTAATTCTTTCAGGAGGCTGCTGTCCAGCAGTCTCATAAGCTAAACGAATTATGCTACGAAGCCAAAAAGAAAGAGAGGTAGCGGAAGCTTTTTGACCTCTCCTCTGCCCAGAGTAAATGACAAACAGAGAAGACGTTTGTCGAAATTCCTTAGTTGCCTGTAAGTAAAATTTTAGAGCACGGACTACATCCAGGTTGTGCAGTAGACGTTCCTTCTTTGAAGAAGGATTTGGGCATAAAGAAGGAACAACAATCTCTTGATTGATATTCCTGTTAGTAACTACCTTAGGTAAGAACCCAGGTTTAGTACGCAGGACTACCTTATCCGAATGAAAAATCAAATAAGGAGAATCACAATGTAAGGCTGATAATTCAGAGACTCTTCGAGCCGAGGAAATAGCCATTAAAAATAGAACTTTCCAAGATAACAACTTTATATCAATGGAATGAAGGGGTTCAAACGGAACGCCCTGTAAAACATTAAGAACAAGGTTTAAACTCCATGGTGGAGCAACAGTTTTAAACACAGGCTTAATTCTGGCCAAAGCCTGACAAAAAGCCTGGACGTCAGGAACTTCTGACAGACGTTTGTGTAACAGAATGGACAGAGCTGAGATCTGTCCCTTTAATGAACTAGCAGATAAACCCTTTTCTAAACCTTCTTGTAGAAAAGACAATATCCTAGGAATCCTAACCTTACTCCAAGAGTAACCTTTGGATTCACACCAATATAGGTATTTACGCCATATCTTATGGTAAATCTTTCTGGTAACAGGTTTCCTAGCCTGTATTAAGGTATCAATAACTGACTCAGAAAATCCACGTCTTGATAAAATCAAGCGTTCAATTTCCAAGCAGTCAGCTTCAGAGAAGTTAGATTTTGAAGTTTGAAGGGACCCTGTATCAGAAGGTCCTGTTTCAGAGGTAGAGACCAAGGTGGACAGGATGACATGTCCACCAGGTCTGCATACCAAGTCCTGCGTGGCCACGCAGGTGCTATTAGAATCACTGATGCTCTCTCTTGTTTGATTCTGGCAATCAATCGAGGAAGCAACGGGAAGGGTGGAAACACGTAAGCCATCCTGAAGTCCCAAGGTGCTGTCAGAGCATCTATCAGGACTGCTCCTGGATCCCTGGATCTGGACCCGTAACGAGGAAGCTTGGCGTTCTGTCGAGACGCCATGAGATCTATCTCTGGTTTGCCCCAACGTCGAAGTATTTGGGCAAAGACCTCCGGATGAAGTTCCCACTCCCCCGGATGAAAAGTCTGACGACTTAAGAAATCCGCCTCCCAGTTCTCCACTCCCGGGATGTGGATTGCTGACAGGTGGCAAGAGTGAGACTCTGCCCAGCAAATTATCTTTGATACTTCCATCATAGCTAGGGAGCTTCTTGTCCCTCCCTGATGGTTGATGTAAGCTACAGTCGTGATGTTGTCCGACTGAAACCTGATGAACCCCCGAGTTGTCAACTGGGGCCAAGCCAGGAGGGCATTGAGAACTGCTCTCAATTCCAGAATGTTTATTGGCAGGAGACTCTCCTCCTGACTCCATTGTCCCTGAGCCTTCAGAGAATTCCAGACGGCACCCCAACCTAGAAGGCTGGCGTCTGTTGTTACAATTGTCCAGTCTGGTCTGCTGAATGGCATCCCCCTGGACAGATGTGGTCGAGAAAGCCACCATAGAAGAGAATTTCTGGTCTCTTGATCCAGATTCAGAGAAGGGGATAAGTCTGAGTAATCCCCATTCCACTGACTTAGCATGCACAGTTGCAGTGGTCTGAGGTGTAAGCGTGCAAAGGGTACTATGTCCATTGCCGCTACCATTAAGCCGATTACCTCCATGCATTGAGCCACTGACGGGTGTTGAATGGAATGAAGGGTGCGGCAAGCACTTTGAAGTCTTGTTAGCCTGTCCTCTGTCAGGTAAATCTTCATTTCTACAGAATCTATAAGAGTCCCCAGGAAGGGAACTCTTGTGAGTGGAACGAGTGAACTTTTCTTTTCGTTCACCTTCCATCCATGTGACCTTAGAAATGCCAGCACTAACTCTGTATGAGACTTGGCAGTTTGAAAGCTTGAAGCTTGTATCAGAATGTCGTCTAGGTATGGAGCTACCGAGATTCCCCGCGGTCTTAGTACCGCCAGAAGAGCACCCAGAACCTTTGTGAAGATTCTTGGAGCTGTAGCCAATCCGAATGGAAGAGCCACAAACTGGTAATGCCTGTCTAGGAAGGCAAACCTTAGGTACCGATAATGATCTTTGTGAATCGGTATGTGAAGGTAAGCATCTTTTAAATCTACAGTGGTCATGTATTGACCCTCTTGGATCATAGGTAAAATTGTCCGAATAGTCTCCATCTTGAACGATGGAACTCTTAGGAATTTGTTTAGGATCTTTAAGTCCAGGATTGGTCTGAAAGTTCCCTCTTTTTTGGGAACCACAAACAGATTTGAGTAAAACCCCTGTCCCTGTTCCGATCGTGGAACTGGATGGATTACTCCCATTAACAAGAGCTCTTGTACGCAGCGTAGAAACGCCTCTTTCTTTGTCTGGATTGTTGACAACCTTGACAGATGAAATCTCTCTCTTGGAGGAGAGTATTTGAAGTCCAGAAGGTATCCCTGAGATATTATCTCTAGCGCCCAGGGATCCTGAACATCTCTTGCCCAAGCCTGGGCGAAGAGAGAAAGTCTGCCCCCCACTAGATCCGATCCCGGATCGGGGGCCCTCAATTCATGCTGTTTTAGGGGCAGCAGCAGGTTTCCTAGTCTGCTTGCCCTTGTTCCAGGACTGGTTAGGTTTCCAGCCTTGTTTGTAGCGTGCAACAGCTCCTTCCTGTTTTGGTGCAGAGGAAGTTGATGCTGCTCCTGCTTTGAAATTACGAAAGGAACGAAAATTAGACTGTCTAGTCTTGGCTTTGGCTTTGTCCTGAGGCAGGGCATGGCCTTTACCTCCTGTAATGTCAGCGATAATCTCTTTCAACCCGGGCCCGAATAAGGTCTGCCCTTTGAAAGGTATATTAAGCAATTTAGACTTAGAAGTAACATCAGCTGACCAGGATTTTAGCCACAGCGCCCTGCGTGCCTGAATGGCGAATCCTGAATTCTTTGCCGTAAGTTTAGTAAGATGTACTACGGCCTCCGAAATGAATGAATTAGCTAGTTTAAGGACTCTAAGCCTGTCCGTAATGTCGTCCAGAGTAGCTGAACCAATGTTCTCTTCCAGAGACTCAATCCAGAATGCCGCTGCAGCCGTGATCGGCGCAATGCATGCAAGGGGTTGCAATATAAAACCTTGTTGAACAAACATTTTCTTAAGGTAACCCTCTAACTTTTTATCCATTGGATCTGAAAAAGCACAGCTATCCTCCACCGGGATAGTGGTACGCTTAGCTAAGGTAGAAACTGCTCCCTCCACCTTAGGGACCGTTTGCCATAAGTCCCTTGTGGTGGCGTCTATTGGAAACATTTTTCTAAATATCGGAGGGGGTGAGAACGGCACACCGGGTCTATCCCACTCCTTAGTAACAATTTCAGTAAGTCTCTTAGTTATAGGAAAAACCTCAGTACTCGTCGGTACCGCAAAATATTTATCCAACCTACACATTTTCTCTGGTATTGCAACTGTGTTACAATCATTCAGAGCCGCTAACACCTCCCCTAGTAATACACGGAGGTTTTCCAGTTTAAATTTAAAATTTGAAATATCTGAATCCAGTCTGTTTGGATCAGAACCGTCACCCACAGAATGAAGTTCTCCGTCCTCATGTTCTGCCACCTGTGACGCAGTGTCTGACATGGCCCTAATATTATCAGCGCACTCTGTTCTCACCCCAGAGTGATCACGCTTACCTCTTAGTTCTGGTAATTTAGCCAAAACCTCAGTCATAACAGTAGCCATATCCTGTAATGTGATTTGTAATGGCCGCCCAGATGTACTCGGCGCTACAATATCACGCACCTCCCTCTGAGCGGGAGATGTAGGTACTGACACGTGAGGCGAGTTAGTCGGCATAACTCTCCCCTCGTTGTTTGGTGAAATTTGTTCAATTTGTACAGATTGACTTTTATTTAAAGTAGCATCAATACAGTTAGTACATAAATTTCTATTGGGCTCCACTTTGGCATTGCAACAAATGACACAGGTATCATCCTCTGAATCAGACATGTTTAACACACTAGCAAATAAACTTGCAACTTGGAAATACAATTCAATTAGAATAATATTAAAATGTACTGTGCCTTTAAGAAGCACAGAAGATCTATGACAGTTGAAAATTAATAAATTGAAACAGTTATAGCCTCAATCCTTGTAAACAACACAACTTTAGCAAAGGTTTAATCCCATTAGCAAAGATAATAAACGTTTTTTATCTCAGTCAAACTATAATTCTCACAGCTCTGCTGAGAGAAATTACCTCCCTCAAAATAAGTTTTGAAGACCCCTGAGCTCTGTAGAGATGAACCGGATCATGCAGGGAATACAATGAGTTGCTGACTGAAATATTTGATGCATAGTAAAAGCGCCAAAAAACGGCCCCTCCCCCTCACACACAGCAGTGAGGGAGAACAGAAACTGTCAGAAAAACAGATTAAGCAACTGCCAAGTGGAAAAATAGTGCCCAAACATTTATTCACACAGTACCTCAGCAAATGAAAACGATTTTACATTCCAGCAAAAACGTTAAACATAATCTCTAGTTATTAAACAGCTTTATGTATTTCTTACAGTGTAATTCTAGTGAAGTACCATTCCCCAGAATACTGAAGTGTAAAGTATACATACATGACATTATATCGGTATGGCAGGATTTTCTCATCAATTCCATTGTCAGAAAATAAAAACTGCTACATACCTCTATGCAGATTCATCTGCCCGCTGTCCCCTGATCTGAAGTTTACCTCTCCTCAGATGGCCGAGAAACAGCAATATGATCTTAACTACTCCGGCTAAAATCATAGCAAAACTCTGGTAGATTCTTCTTCAAACTCTGCCAGAGAGGTAATAACACACTCCGGTGCTATTTTAAAATAACAAACTTTTGATTGAAGATATAAAACTAAGTATAATCACCATAGTCCTCTCACACATCCTATCTAGTCGTTGGGTGCAAGAGAATGACTGGGAGTGACGTAGAGGGGAGGAGCTATATGCAGCTCTGCTGGGTGAATCCTCTTGCACTTCCTGTTGGGGAGGAGTAATATCCCAGAAGTAATGATGACCCGTGGACTGATCACACTTAAAAGAAGAAATTAGATTATAGAAGAAAATTGGAAAGCTGTTTAAAATGGCATGCTCTATCTGAACCATGAAAGAAAAACGTTGTCCTTTTAAGAGGCCATAAAAGTCAAAATGTAAAATTAAACAAAACGAAAAGAATTGTTCCAATTTACAAAAAGATGGTACAATAAAAAAAAAAACCTATTTACTTCTAATACGAAACGTAGGAATATATAGAATAGAGAGGTGTCTCATGTGCAGGATCATCAGATATACATATGAGTACAATACAAACATGAGCCAAATGGATACTCACATATTAATAGAGCACACCAATGTGCTAGTAGGTGCAGGCTGTAGAATTATCGGGTGTAACAGCTCACCCCCAGCTCGGATTTCCTATGTGCATAGCATGCAACAAGACTGTCAGGTACCTAAAAAAAGTCAAAATGTAAAATTGAACAAAAAGAAAAGAACTGTTCCAATTTACAAAAAGATGCTGCAATAATAAAAAAACAACTTTCTATTTACTTCTAATATGAAACTTACTTAGTTTTCTTGGTATCTTTTTACTGAAAAGCAGGTAGTCTGGCTTTACAAGGATGCTTTAAAAATGCTTTACACTGTTCAAACTGCTGCCAAAGTTTTTCAAGGCGTGCAAACTACCTATCTAGTGTTTAAAGGGACAGTCTACCATAGAATTGCTATTGTTTTAAAAGATAGATAATCCCTTTATTACCCATTCCCCAGCTTTGCATAACCAACACAATTATATTAATGTACTTTTTACCTTTGTGATTACCTTGTATCTAGGAACCTTCTTCCAGCCCCCTGATCACATGACTGTGACTGTTTATTATCTATTGTCTTCCATTTAGCATTGTGTTTTGCTAAATCTTAAATAATCCCCTGTGCCTGAACACAGTGCTATCTATATGGCCCACGTGTACTTTCTGTCTCTTTGTGTTGAAAAGAGATTTAAAAAGCATGTGATAAGAGGCAGCCCTCAAAGGCTTAGAAATTAGCATATGAGCCTACATATGTTTAGTTTAAACTAAGAATACCAAGAGAAAAAAAGCAAATTTGATGATAAAAGTAAATTAGAAAGTTGATTAAAATTAAAAGTCCTATCTGAATAATGAAAGTTTAATTTATACTAGACTGTCCCTTTAAGACTATCATGCAAATTAAGTGCATTGGAACCTTTTTAAAAATCATGAAAGAAAAAAATGGAGTTGATGTCCCTTTAACACAAAGAACAAACCCCTACTTGAATTCCCTTCTGTCATGCAGCTCTATCTAGGCAGATCTCCACTTGTCATGTATTAGAGGGTGTTATGAAACAGCACTAACGGCTCCTCCCCAGCAGTTACAATAGGTTCCAGCTGTTCAAACAGTAAAATACTTCCCATCTCATGAAGTCTGTGTTTATACAGATACATTGGGATTAGACACACAATAGGATTGGGTAGGAAAACCAACACTTCCTATACATTCCAAACACACTTTTAACAGACTGTCTGAAGAGCCTTTCCTGCCTTGTAAGTTTAACCCATCGTTTTCAAGAGACAGCGTATGCTGCATTAAAGGGACAGTCAACACCAGATTTTTTGTTTTAAAAGATAGATAATCCTTTTATTACCCATTCTCCAGTTTTGCATAACCAACACAGTTATATATATATTTTAAGTTTTATATAAATTTTCTTTATTGAGATCAAAGATATGATACAGCCAGTATATATTCAATACAAAACAATAAACCTGACATGTTGTGTCCAAATAGCATGCAGAGCAGAAAATGCACAAGTATACAATGAATGGCATGTATATATGTAAACAATAATTGGAAAATTCTTTCTAACCTCTTCATCAATCTTAACCATATAGAACAAATATATCAAAACCGTAAAGTTAACGACGTGCCTTTTTATCCAATTCTGTATAGTGGTCCCCCGGGTCTTGTCCAACCTATTTATGTAAGGGAAATGAGGAAAAAAGGAAAAAAGATAGGGAAAAGTGTTTAAGGAGTCATATGAAGAAGGGGGTGGGGCAACACAGTTATATCAATATACTTTTTACCTCTGTGATTACCTTGTATCTAAGAACCTTCTGACAGCCCCCTGATCACATGACATTTTATTTATTATCTATTGACTTTCATTTTAGCCAATTAGTGCAGTGTCTGCCACAATTCACAGGCATGCTCACAATGTTATCTATATGGCTTACAGGAACTAGCTCTCCCCTGTTGTGAAAAGCAAATACAAAAGCATGTGATTAGAGGCGGTCTTCAAGGGCTTAGAAATTATCATATGAGCCTTCCTAGGTTTAGCTTTCAACTAAGAATACCAAGCGAACAAAGCAAAATTGATGATAAAAGTAAATTGGAAAGATGTTTAAAATGACATGCCTTATTTGAAACATGAAAGTATTTTTTGGACTTGACTGTCCCTTTAATAGATAGGTTCTATGTAGGAGATAAGTAACCTGGCAATAAGCCCTTAAAGGAACATAAAACTGCAAAACTAAAAGGCACTTTGTTATGCAAAGGGATTAAACACATAGTTAAAGTTAGTTTCAGTAGTGCCCTGCTTCTCCTGGGCCTACCTAGATATGCTTTTCAACACAATATACCAATAGAATGAAGTAAATTTGAGAACATAAGTAAATTAATGTCTCAAAATGACATGCTCTCTCTGAACTATGAAAGTTCTTTTGAAATCCAATTGTACATAGACACACACTTCAGCATCTATATGATCAGATTTCATAACCTTTTTTATGCAAAATAAGTAATACATTTATATATTGATCTTTTATATGTATGATATGTATGTGTCTGTCTCTTTAATGGGTTACATTATATGATCAATCCCCATGAATGTGATTTTATTTTTAACCCATAAACTGAAGTAGCTAAATGTAAAATATCAATAAGGAAATGACCAATTGGTGAATTATATTAATACACAACTTTATAAATGACAATTGCAGAATAACTATATTTATATGTATATACTTTAAAAATACAATCACTGTCATTTGACATTATTAATAGACTATTTAAAAAAAAATTAAGAACAGGGTACCTACCTTGTAGAATTAATAGATATACCCAAAGTTCAATTGATTGTGAATATTTATTGCTGTAGTCTTGTATTCTTCTGATTATCAGCAGACATGAGATCGGATATAGGTAGGAACCAGTATTTGTTCTAATGTTCCGTACAGTCTTTGCTCGCAGTGCACATTCTGAGTCAGTGTTAGAAAAACTCAGCAATGTGGACTGCCTGTGTGTCTAGGAAACTGAACTAATAAATATCCTGTGATGAAAACTGGAGCCAGGATTATCTGTCAGTCTGAAACAAGATATGAAGTGGAACATGAAGGAGTGGCTCAGTACTTACCCACCCATAGGCAATGGAAATCTGACCCACTGTTAATTATCAAGAGAGACTCGATCAGTGCCAGATTTCTTTATAGGGTAGATCTCCTGATTTTACACTAGCAGGATCGATTTAGACCGTCCTTCTAATATAGTGATATGAAAGATCCAAACGATGCAGTATGTCTTCCCAAAACTAGGGTGATCTCTTGATAGCAGTTTATCAAATCAGACTCAAACAGTGATGGGTTTATAGGTTTATATCAAAACCTTCTGACTGCAGATTATCAAGAGTCTCAGACAATGCAGAATATTGTGACAGGGTCAGACAGCGAGGGTCTTTATCTAAGGTAGAGTGACTCCCTGGTTACACATTAGCAAGTCTGGCTCAGGTGGGTAACAGTGCCAACCTAATGTAGGACGACTGCCGAAAAGGAAGATTATCAGGGCAGGTTCAGAAAGTACTCAGTTTCTCATTTATTGGAGTAGCAGTGAAAAGAGTAATTGTGTATGCTCCCTCCCCCTTGCTCATGCCTGCAGCGCACTAAACAAAGGATAGATTGTCCAAGGTTAATTAAAAAGAGAGAATTTGCTTGGTTATCATAAAGTTAATTTGAAATAAAACAGAGCAGCTCCACTCTAACCAGCGCTTGTATTTACAAGCCAGGCTTCTTATAACATTGATGTTCAAATTGATGTGTGCAGTACATTAGTTCACTTGCAGTTTGAAGGCCGAAATGAAACAAACGTACAGATATTTCATAGGATAAGAGAGAGAAAGGGGTTATGGGTCAAGGTTTGTGTCGCTAGTATGAAGCATGGAGTCTAGCTCAGCACTTGCAGGTTGACTTACAAATAGAACAGGATGCTTTAGGTCACATAATATTTCCCCTCTGGAAACAGACAAATGAATTGAGTTATGATGCACATCACCTGTCACAGAAAGGAAAGAGCTACAGAGCTTTGTACATTTCACTCACTATGTTTACAGTCTTAAGTTACTCAGTAAAATTGTTTTCATGTTAATAAACCACACAGTTTTAAAAAAAAAAACATTTTAATATCCATATGAAACACATTAAAAAGCAACAATAAAAAAATAGATATTTTTATGTTTAGGAAGGTAATGCGCAGAGTAAGAGGAGGGACAGAAGGTAAAATTCAGACAAATACACATCACCAGCAATGCACTGTCTGTATATAAAATGGACCTGAAGCCCAGAATGGGCCAGGACAGGAGGAAAACATCTCATGCTGGATATTCTCAAACCACTCTCTTCAGGTTATCTGAAAGAAGTAAGATCGGTGAGGCAGAGTTAGCAGGGTGATGGATGAGTAACAAATAAAATATATAAAAAGAAAAGGGAATTATTTTAGGAAAATTTAGGGTTTGAATACTGAAACAAAATGGTTACATGTGACAATAGGGAGCTGTAAGGTGCATCATCACTAGGAAAAGAAAAGGCACAGGCTCATACATGGGGACACAGGCTCAAATAGTAAATTGTTCTGGAGCAGCAGTTCCTCCATTTACTAATCCTGCATAAAAATTTGCAGGAGCTAAGCTAACATTAAAGAAATAACAATAAACCTATGCACTGCCACCATCTCCATCAAACTACTACAGCAAATAAATACATCAACTACTCCACTGCTTTGGTGGCTACTTAATGTTTAGTAAGTATTAAGTATTATTTGGGGGACAGAACTGTTTTTCCAGTTGGCAAAAAAAAAAAAAAAAAGGTTTTGGTTATCTCATCCATATGTATTTGTCATTGGGAGCAATACCTTTTGCTTTAAGTTGTAGAACAATCTTTGCTAGTATTGTGATAGTGTGTGATACCTGTTTTGTGCTTTACTCTGTGATAAAGCAGAGTTTTTTTGCAACCCTATAGTATCAGGTCCCTGCTTCATTGTAGGCTTGCAGCAGTTTCACTGCATTTAAAGCTGACTTAGGAACACTCTTCATATAAGGGTTGGGCTCTCTTTCCCACTCCTCATTGGGTAGTTCTTTTTTCTAACGTCAGCTTTTCTGTAGCTAGTACTCCTGTACTTAAATTTTCAGTATAGGTGGAGGTTTCAACAACGCCCCCCCCCCCCCCTCCCAAAAATGAAAAACAAACAAAAAATAAACAAAAAACAGACATGTTCAAATAACAAAATAAATGCAAATGTGCTACATGTAAACAATTTAATATACTCCAACAGGTAAAATGTATCACAGGGAATACGTTAAAGAGAAGACGCTGTCGCTTTAAAGGGACATGCCACCCACATTTTTTCTTTTATGATTTAGAAAGAGAATGCAATTTTAAACATCTTTCTAATTTACTTATATTATCTAATTTGTTTTATTCTCTTGATATTCTTTGATGAAAAGCATATCTAGATATGCTCACTAGCTGCTGATTGGTTGCTGCACATAGAAGCCTCGTGTGATTGGCTCACCATGTGCATTGCTTTTTCTTCAACTAAGGATATCTAGAAAATGAAGCAAAATAAATAATGGAAGTAAATTGTAATGTTGTTTAAATTTCTATTCTCTATCTGAATCATGAAAGAAAGATTTTGGGTTTAGTGGCCCTTTAAGTATTTAACTGCCATTAGGTCAATTTGTTTCACAATTATAATGGCCAATATTTCCATTAGTTTCGCTGTTAAACAGGACAGTCTTTTGGGCCAGTTAATTATGTCACTGTCATCTGGTTAATTTTCTCCTAAGTGGTACTGACACTAACTCAAAGTCACTGAAACAGTGGCCCAGTGGCCACATCTGGCACTCCACAAAGTTTTTTTGTGGCTCTCCGGACCACCGAGCACAACATCATTAATCTGTTATTAAATAAGCAGTTACACTATTTTAATCTGGTAATAAAGCATGTACATTTGTACCACATTTTAAAAATCTATTACATAAATTAAATTGTATCCATTAATACTCATTATTTAACAGAACTGAATGGTCACATTTGAACTCTCACCTTTAATTGACCCCAGTATCTCCTGAACTTTTTGGGCCTCATTACGGTCTGGACGGCAGCTGGGCGTTATTTCCAGGATATAGTCTGGGCCGTACTCTGTGAAAAACTAAGAATGAAATGAGGGTGTTATTCTAACCGAACATCTTATATTGGCCATTAACGAGTGACAGATAATGTACTTGGTATGTGAGTTTCAGAGCTCTATGTATTAATTACAAAACAATGTAGTGTCAGCCTCTTTCTTATTACATGGCTAATCTGAACCTAACAATCAGGGCTAGCTGAAAGCGTGATTGTGAATAACAGTCTTTATCTGTCCCTTCCAGAGAGGAGCAGGTAAAAGCTAATCCCTTATCTGCTATTATGGAAGAATTCAAGCTTTACTGGCTTTGATTAGGCTGTAAGAAAAAAAAAAGAAATAAATAAAATATAAAGACAGCAAAGGTAGAAAGCAGTCACAGAAGAGGTGAACTATAGAGAGGCTGAAGAACAAGGAGTGAGCTGTATGACAGGTACAGAGACGTCTTTGTTATGCAATGTCTTCCAAACAAAACAAGCATTCACAATCGTAGAGAAGGCAAGAATACACGGATTCATATCTGAGCTCTCCAACCCCATCTTATGAAGGATTTCTGCTCCCTCTTCCCCCCAGGTGGCTTGGAGACTGCATACCTCATGGTCTGGGATTTCGGATGATAAAGTCTTGCCGAGGATGAGAGCAGTTAAGTATGTCCAACAGCGCGCTGTGTTGGCAAGGTGGTAGCCCCCTGCAGGGAACAGGATGTACAGAAATTAGCTAAAGAGAGCACTGGTTTTGGAGATCTGGGCAGGTGAAAGAGTGAAAAGCAAATATGATGGACATAGAAAGAATACACAAAGAATAGCAAAGTAAGAAAGGTTAGCAAGAAATACATTAAGAAAGGCAAGTAGGACAGATGGCAATGGATGCCTTATATTAAATTGATATGGGCATAAAAAAGGCAAAAATCCAAAGGAAAAAACACCATTAAATATATCACTAAGCAATGTTAACTTTTAAAAGAAGCGTTTCTCCAAAAATAATATAAAAAATTCTTCAAAAGAGGGTGTGCAAGAACCCCCCCCCCCCCATAATTAAAGCCAAAGAATAGGGAATAGGGAAATTAAATAAGAGAACATCACCTCCACCAAGAATGAGTGTAGGCAGCTGCCACTGCAGGACGTACTTCAGGCACTTGCCAATGCCCTCAGGGGTCATATTAAATGAGCACATGGGATCTCCAGCTATTGTGTCAGCCCCTAGCTGCAAGACAACTGCCCCGGGGTTAAATGTACTGAACACCTCTTTCAGGACACTATGAGAAACAAAATAAATAAATAAATAAAACAAAAAGACGATTGATCCTGTCTATCCTGATAAAGCCAATTTGTGTGAAAGTAATTGTAACATTTGTAAGAACAAAGGCTTTGTTTATAATCCAATATCAAAGAATATATTTGATATTAATTTTTCTGAGGTGGGAAGTTTAAATTTTAGTATTTCTATGCTTTTATGTTGAGTTTGGAAAATAAATTCTTGAATTAACGTACGTTTTTCACAAATGATAGCGTGTTTTTGTAGCGTTTCTGTATATGTTTTTATAGTGTGTATGCGTCTATACATGCTACAGACTCATTGCCCTCCAGGCTATAAAGACTACAACTCCAAAATCCTCTGCTGCTAAATTGCTACTGAGCATCTTCATCTATTTTGTCAGCTGCTTGCTTCTACCGAGCATGCTCAAAATATCTAAAAACAAGGGACTTACCTATAAGGGACTAATAAAACACAGCTTATACATGAAATATATTAATCCATTTAGTACATAGCGAGCCACTTAATACTTATTGAGAATGGATAGATACTGGCAATTTATGAAAAAAAATATAATGTAAGACCAGAGATTCTGCTCACTTTATTGAGATGCGACTACATAAAGTGAAGGTCAATTTCGATAATTAGTGCCCTGTTTTTAATAATGCTATTAAAAACAAGGGCACTTTAATTAATCAAAATTGACATTTCACTTGTTTTCATCCAAAAACGTACCTTTTAATCCTGACAGCCGCTGCAGCGCTTCCTCCGCCCGTGGCAAGCCCTCTTCGGGGTTCCAAAATTACAAATCCGGTTTCCTCCAATCACGGCGTTGCCTCAGGTCATGATTACCCGGGGGGGAAGCCGTGATTGGAGGAAGCCGGATTCGTCATTTCTGACGTAAGAAGAGGCTTCCGACGGCCGGGGGAATGGCTGGAGCGGCTGTCAGGATTAAAAGGTAAGTTCTTGAATAAAACAAGTGAAATGTCAATTTTGATGAATTAAAGTGCCCTTGTTTTTAATAGGATTATTAAAAACCGGGCACTAATTCATCAAAATTGACCTTCACTTTAAGTAAAGGGTTATATTGTAGACCTATAAACTATAGAACAGTGACCTATAGGGACACACATCTGTTCATTGACAAACAATCGGCTAGATTACGAGTTGTGCGTTAGGGTAAAAAAGCAGCGTTAAGAGGTCCTAACGCTGCTTTTTTACGCCTGCTGGTATTACGAGTCTTGCAGGTTTACGGGCACTGCACACTTCTTTGGACTTACCGCAAAACGACTTACGTAAACTTTGTAAAGTCTTTTTTCTATGCGACTTCCATAGCGCTGATATTACGAGTCTGTCCTGGGAGGCCAAAAAGTGAGCGGTACACCCTCTACCTCCAAGATCCCTAACGCATTTAAAAGTCAGTAGTTAGGAGTTTTATGGTACAACACCGTAACATAAAACTCATAACTAAAGTGCTAAAAAGTACACTAACACCCATAAACTTCCTATTAACCCATAAACCGAGGCCCTCCCGCATCGGAAAAACACTAAAATAAATTTTTTAACACCTAATCTGCCGCTCCAGACTTCGCCGCAACTATAATAAACATATTAACCCCTAAACCGCCGCACTCCCGCCTCACAAACACTAGTTAAATATTAACCCATAATCTGCCTTCCCTAACCTCGCCGCCATCTACCTACATTTATTAACCCCTAATCTGCCGCCCCCAATGTCGCCGCCACTATACTAAATGTATTAACTCCTAAACCTATTTAATTCCTATTTAAAACTAAATACCTATAAAATAAACCCTAAGATAGCTACAATATAACTAATAGTTACATTGTAGCTAGCTTAGGGTTTATTTTTATATTACAGGCAAGTTTGTATTTATTTTAACTAGGAAGAATAGTTATTAAATAGTTATTAACTATTTAATAACTACCTAGCTAAAATAAATACAAAAGTACCTGTAAAATAAAACCTAACCTAAGTTACAATAACACCTAACCTAACCCTACAATTAAATAAATTAAATTAGCTAAAGTACAAAAAACAAACAAACACTAAATTACAGAAAATAATAAACAAATTACAAGATATTTAAACTAATTACACCTAATCTAATAGCCCTATCAAAATAACCCCCCCCAGCCTAAACTAAACTATCAATAGCCCTTAAAAGGGCCTTTTGCGGGGCATTGCCCCAAAGTAATCAGCTCTTTTACCTGTAAAAGAAAATACAAACAACCCCCCAACAGTAAAACCCACCACCAACACAACCAACCCCCCAAATAAAATACTATTTAAAAAAACCTAAGCTCCCCATTGCCCTGAAAAGGGCATTTGGATGGGCAGTTAGCTCTTTTGTGGCCCAAACTTTAATCTAAAAAATAAAACCCACCCAATACACCCTTAAAGTCCGAAGTCCTCAACGAAGCCGGGAGAAGTCTTCATCAAAGCCGGGCGAAGTGGTCCTGCAGACGGGCAGAAGTCTTCATCCAGACGGCATCTTCTATCTTCATCCATCCGATGCGGAGCGGGTCCATCTTCAAGACATCTGACGCAGAACATCCTCTTCAAACAAAGTATTCTTACTGAATGACGGTTCCTTTAAGAATTCTATCAGCCAATCGGAATTAAGGTAGAAAAAATCCTATTGGCTGATGCAATCAGCTAATAGGAAAGAAGTTTAATCCTATTGCCTGATCCAATCAGCCAATAGGATTGAGCTTGCATTCTATTGGCTGACTGGAACAGCCAATAGAATGCAAGCTCAATCCTACTGGCTGATTGCATCAGCCAATAGGATTTTTTTCTACCTTAATTCCGATTGGCTGATAGAATTCTATCAGCCAATCAGAATCTAAGGGACGCCATCTTGGATGACGTCACTTAAAGGAACCGTCATTCAGTAAGAAGACTTTGTTTGAAGAGGATGCTCCGCGTCGGATGTCTTGAAGATGGACCCGCTCCGCGTCGGATGGATGAAGATAGAAGATGCCGTCTGGATGAAGACCTCTGCCCGTTTGGAGGACTACTCCGCCCGGCTTGGATGAAGACTTCTCCTGGCTTCGTTGAGGACTTCGGCCTGGTTGGATGAAGACTTCTGCCGCTTCCTTGAGGATGGATGTCCGGTCTTCAGAACTGTACGTCGATCTTCAGGGGGTTAGTATTAGGTTTTTTTAAAGGTGTATTGGGTGGGTTTTATTTTTTAGATTAGGGTTTGGGACGCAAAAGAGCTAACTGCCATTTTAAGGGCAATGCCTATCCAAATGCCCTTTTCAGGGTAATGGGGAGCTTAGGTTTTTTTAGATAGTATTTTATTTGGGGGGTTGGTTGTGTGGGTAGTGAGTTTTACTGTTGGGGGGTTGTTTGTATTTTTTTTTACAGGTAAAAGAGCTGATTACTTTGGGGCAATGCCCCGCAAAAGTCCCTTTTAAGGGCTATTGATTGTTTAGTTTAGGCAAGGTTTTTTTTATTTTGGGGGGGGGGCTTTTTTATTTTGATAGGGCTATTAGATTAGGTGTAATTAGTTTAAATATCTTGTAATTTGTTTATTATTTTCTCTAATTTTGTATTGTTTTTTTTTTTACTTTAGCTAATTTAATTTATTTAATTGTTAATTTAGTTAATTACAGTGTAGTGTTAGGTGTTATTGTAACTTAGGTTAGGTTTTATTTTATAGTGTAGTGTTAGGTGTTATTGTAACTTAGGTTAAGTTTTATTTTACAGGTACTTTTGTATTTATTTTAGCTAGGTAGTTATTAAATAGTTAATAACTATTTAATAACTATTTTACCTAGATAAAAGAAATACAAACTTGCCTGTAAAATAAAAATAAACCCTAAGCTAGCTACAATGTAACTATTAGTTATATTGTAGCTAGCTTAGGGTTTATTTTATAGGTATTTAGTTTTAACTAGGAATTATTTAGTTAATGATTTTTGGAATTTTTAGTTAGATTTATTTTAATTATATTTAAGTTAGGGGGTGTTAGGTTTAGAGGTTAATACATTTAGTATAGTGGCAGGGACGTTGGGGACGGCAGATTAGGGGTTAATAAATGTAGGTAGGTGGCGGCGATGTTAGGGACGGAAGATTAGGGTTTAATAATATTTAAATAATGTTTGCGAGGCGAGAGTGCGGCGGTTTAGGGGTCAATATGTTTATTATAGTGGCGGTGCGACGTTGGGGGCAGCAGATTAGGAGTTAATAAGTGTAGGTAGGTTGCGGCGACATTGGGGGCGGCAGATTAGGGGTTAATAAATCATGATTTAGATCTACTAAGGTCTAGTGGTATATCTCAATCAAATTTTTGGGTACACCTGGTTTAAAGGCTTGGAAGCATAGCTTTATTTTTTATGTAGTAAAAGAAAATAATTTTTCTCATTCGGCAGAGATATTAATTAAATCTATCAATTCAGATGTAAGCATTTTACTTACCTTTCGCAAACCTTGTAATACTGGTCATCCTTGATGCCGTCTTGTAGTGGAACATTGACACTGTAGTACCGTCCCTTACCAAGGCCAATATCACATAAATCACCTGTGCCTGCGATAAACAATAACTGTCTGACTTGTGTGTGATCAGATGTCCCACAGACCTAATAACAATGACATGGTTGTATATTGTACAGGGAATTAAATAATTACAAATTAGGAATGGTTTACAAATTTTTTATCAATAACCTTCAGCTTTAACCAAAAGATGTACTCATGAATTTAAAGGCATGAAGCTTGGCCTCAAATATAAAATAAAAGTGCAGACTGGGGTGACTGGAGCAGAGTATATGTATAGTGTATGTCATGCACAAATGTTTATTGCATCTGAAACTGCTTCCTAGAGAATCACACTCTCTGCAAACATACATTTTAAACCCTTCAGCGCAGTTTTCTTCAACATAGCAAACATGTAAATCTGATACATAATCACTTTTCAAACAAGCCGTCATACGGTTATGTTTTTTTTCCAGCCTCCCCCATCACAGCTGTAACTGTTAGCTGTCTTTAACTCAACATGTTCTTGTCTTCTATGTATATAATGTAACAATATAACCTATGCACTATTCCTTCCAGTGCCACATAATCTTTTTTGTTTATAAATAGTGTTAAAGTCTGTGTACACGGGCCAAAATATCCCCCTCCAATATCCTTTCCCTAGCCTTTACTCCCCCCTCCACTCTAGGATCCCCCTGCACCTCCTTCTCCCTACCCCCTCCCTCCTTCAACCTCCCTGCTGCTCTTAGCATACATTTTTTCTGTAGTGTAGTGGTCCCACCTGTTCCCACCCTTCCCCTCAAGCAATGGGCCGCCCACCCGCCTCCCTCCTAACCATCCCACGCAACCAACGATCGGCACCACCGCTGCCCGATGCAGAGAGGGACACTCTCGGTACCTCTGCAAGACTATCTGTGCACTGCCCCACTCGCGAGGCATGCAGAAATAGCACAATCTCGCTACGCATGACTGCGTCGGACAAACATACTTGGCCTTTTATTATATAGGTTAACTATAATAATACAGAAAAGGTAAAACTACATTATTCGTATATATCAGATGCCACAGAAGAAGTTGGCATGTTAGAAGCAATTACAAAGTGATTAAAGGGACAGTAAACAACTTGTAATTACAATACATTTTTGTTGTGGTGTTATAGAACAACATATAAGCCAAGTCCAAACATTTTTAAGATAAGTTTACATCCTTTTTACTGCAGTTGTTTTTCAGTAACTAAACTCCACACACACACCATTTGCCTTATTTGGAGGGGCCAATCTGGGCTTTAGTCTGCTGACAACAAGGCTAGCCATGATCATAATGTTAGTATAAAGTCATTTGTTTTGCAATTGTTATAAGTGTAAGCTAATTAGTAAAATATATGTAACAGTTAGCCTTGAGAAGTCAGCAGGTGCATTTCAAATTCTGAGAATTAGAAATTGCTCAATTTTCAGCGCTAAATTACATGGAAAGAGGGGAAAATAAATAATGAAAGTATAATGTAAAGTTGTTTCTTTACATAACTAAACATTTAAAAAAAAAATCTCAAGGTGTTTAATGTCCTTTAATAGGGACAGTCTAGTCGAAATGAAACTTTCATGATTTAGACAGGGATTGCAATTATAAACAACTTTCCAATTCACTTTTATCATCAAATTTTGTCTTGGTATTCTTTGTTGAAAACTAAACCTAGGTAGGCTTATATGCTGATTTCTAAGCCCTTGAAGGCCGCCTCTTATCTCAATGCATTTAACAGTTTTTCACAGCTAGAGGGTGTTAGTTCATGTGTGTCATAGATATAACATTGTGCTCACGCATGTGGAGTTACTTATGAGAGGGCACTAGTTAAAATGCAAGTCTGTCAAAAGAACTGAAATAAAGGGGCAGTCTGCAGAGGCTTAGATACAAGGTGATCACAGAGGTAAAAAGTATATTTATATAACTGTGTTGGTTATGCAAATCAGGGGAATGGGTAATAAAGGGATTATCTATCTTTTTAAACAATAACAATTCTGGGAGTAGACTGTCCCTTTAAGTGATTTGTAAATTTAGAATGATTTTTACAAGACAGAAATGTAATGTCTTTAATACCAAAAACTGATTTTCTAAATCTATTTTTAGCCTAGGAGATACAGTGGTGCAGGGGCCCAGAGCAAGCTAAGCACAGCACAAGCAGTGCAGGTATGGAAGGAGATGTCAGTGGCAACAAAGGAACAGAAAGAACAATGTGTAGTATTGTGGTGCTCATACAGGTGCAAGAAAAAAAAAATAGCTCCTTACGACCATTAATCGACAGTGAACAGAAAAGAGCAGCATGTGGCTGCAGAGATACAGTAGACTTCTGTTAGATAATTCTACAATTAGTGTGGGGTATCACTATAGCTAAAGGTGAACCAGTGAAGAAACTAAATACAGGTTAGAACTATGCACTCAAACCAAAGATTAACCTGAAGAAAAAAACCCATGCAGATGTATTTGTATTGCATTATATTAGTTTTTTTAAAATATTGAAATATTAAGTGTTACGTTTTAGTGTCCATAAAGCTATGGTTGCTGCCATGTTGAAACCTAGATTTCTTCAGGCCGAGGACCGTTAGGGTCAGTAATAAATTTGTCACTAGAGTGTAAAACAAATGACTGAGTAAAATATAACAATGTTAAAGGGATAGGAAAGTCAAAATTATACTTGCATGATTCAGATAGAGCATGTCATTTTAAAGGGACATGAAACACAAATTTTTTCTTTCATGATTTAGAAAGCGCATGCAATTTTAAACAACTTTCTAATATACTTCTATTATCTAATTTGCTTCATTTTCTTGATATTGTTTGCTGAAAAGCATATCAAGATAGGCTGAGTAGCTGCTAATTGATTGCTGCACATAGATGCCTCCTGTGATTGGCTCACCCATGTGCATTGCTTTTTCTTCAAAAAGGATATCTAAAGAATGAAGCAAATTAGATAATAGAAGTAAATTGGAATGTTATTTAAAATTGTATTCTCTTCCTGAATCCTGAAAGAAAATTGTTGGGTTTTAAGACACTTTTAAATTTACTTCTATGTTCAAGTGTGCCTCATTCTCTTGGTATCCCATTTTTAAAAAGAATATGCACATATCATACACTAGTGGGAGCTAGTCAGCCAAAAGAATTTCAGTAGCTCTCATACTATTAGCTGATTTGAACAGCCAATAGGATTTCAGTAGCTCTCATCCTATTGGCTGATTTGAATTTGAAGAATCAAATCAGCCAATAGGAATTCAAGGGACGCCATCTTTAATCGCGTACCTTGAATTCACTATTCAGTGTACGGCGGATATCGTACGAAGAGGATCCTCCACGCTCCATGGCTTGGCGGTCGCCGGTCTTCAGTTCCAGGGTCGCCGGTCTTCAGTTCCAGAATCGTCGGTCTTCAGCTCCGCCCTCCAGTCCGCACTGCCTTGGAAGAAGAAAGAAGAGGTCGCCGCTTGGAAGAAGACTTCACCTCCTGGAACAGGACCTTCTCCGCTGGACTTCAGAAACCATGAGTACCAACCTATGGGTTAGACTTATGTTTTAATTAGAGATGGGCAATTCTTAAAAGAGCTAAATGCCCGTTTCAGGGCAATGGGTAGATTAGGTTTATTAGTGTTAGTATTTTTTTATTTTGGGGGTTTTTATTTTTACTGTTAGGGGGGACTTTGTTTATTTTTAATGTAAAAGAGCTGTTTAACTTAGGGCAATGCCCTAGGGCTATTGGTAGTTTAGCATTGGTTTAGGGGGTGTTATTTTCATAGGGATTAGGTTTAATTTTTGAATTTTTAAAATTTGTTTATTATTTTCTGTAATATTCGATTTTTTTATTTTCCGTAATGTTAGCTTAATTTAAACTTATTTTTTTATTTTTAAAGTAATGTTAGGTTTTTTATTTTAATAGTTAGTAACTTTAGTATTTTTTAATTTAGGTAATTTGAGTTAATTTGGTGGGTGTGAGGTTAGGGGGTTTAGTAATTTAATTATTTATTTGTGTTGTGGTTGATGGCGGTTTAGGGGTTAATAATTTTAATAGGGACTTTGCAATGTGGGTAATGCAGGTTTAGGGGTTAATACATTAGGTAGTTTGCGATGTTGGGGTTGGCGGATATAGGGGTTAATAGTTTAATTATTACTTGTGATGTGGGTTTAATGGCGGATATAGGGTTTAATAATTTAATAAGGCATATTGCGTTGTAGGGGGGGGGTTTGTCGGTTTCAGGGTTAATACTTTTATTAGTTCCGATGTGGGTTTGATGGGGGATATAGGAGTTTTACGTGTCCGGTTTATTTTTGGGAGGCGGGTTAGACATTTACAGGAGATTTTATATTTTTTTTTTCTTAGGCGCCGGCAGTTTCTAAAGTGCCGTAAGTTACTAGTGGCTCCAGAAATGAGTATTTACGCTTATTTATGGACATCGCTAGTTTATCCGACTTATGGCACTTTATGAACTGCCGGCACCCTATATGTAATACCCTGATGTGCAAGGTGAAATTACGTGTGGTGCTGAAGCCTGCACCGTATATGTAATCTCGCCCAGTATGTTTTAATTTCCAGCAGTTTGCCAACAGAATTCCACTAGTATTACACTTCGGTGACTGATTTCAGCACTTTTTTACCACTAACTTATAATGTCAAGATTATTTAATTGTTTTGTGTGATAATCGCACACATAGTTTGTGTGTTATCAGGGGATTTAAAGGCCTAGACCAACTAGGGTGGCAAATTTGGGGGTGCGTCACTTTTGGTCTATTGCCCCCAGCCACTGCACTAGTCTACTGTGTGTATATACTTTTACTTTAAAAAATAAAATTGACTCGTTGATCTGGCTTGCTGCCAATGTCACGTGATGTCTTCCCACCAATTGCATCCTTCCTGCAGTCTGCACTTGGCTTGAGCGAGTCACGCACGTGATCTTCAAGGAGGCTATCGGGTTTGGCAGAGCTGAATAGTCGAAGCCAGCAGCTAGCTTGCATTAGCGGCAGTGGCAGACTGGCTAAGTGGAAAAGCAGACTCGACTTTTAGAGCTCAGGTGGGTGATGGTCACTGTCTACAGTGAACAAAATAAATTATTAATATAAATAGCAGGCTAGCAGCACTGTGCCACTGACTGTTGCCTGGCATGTATGGAGGTCAGGATGGTCCCTGCAGACTGGCTGAGTGGCGCAAAAGCGCTCAGGTGGGTGATGGTCACTGAACAAAATAAATTTAATTAATTAAAGGGACATTATACACTTGATTTTTCTTTGCATAAATGTATTGTAGATGAACCATTTATATAGCCCATACCGTTTTTTTTAGTTTACTTATTTTTAAATAACATATACACTGATGTATACCTACTCCAGCATGCTCCTGTTTGTGTAAAGAGTCTTTTCATATACAAAGGAATGGGGAGGGAAAGTGCCTGCTATTTCCCACTTGCAGTGGGTGTTCCAGTAACCTTTTAAACAGAGCTAAACTAGAAGCTTCTAAGTAAGTTTTTAAACGGTTTTATACCGAATTTTTAGATCATTATTATTTCTCTTGTTAAGTGTATCCAGTCCACGGATCATCCATTACTTGTGGGATATTCTCCTTCCCAACAGGAAGTTGCAAGAGGATCACCCACAGCAGAGCTGCTATATAGCTCCTCCCCTCACTGCCATATCCAGTCATTCTCTTGCAACTCTCAACTAAGATGGAGGTCGTAAGAGGACTGTGGTGTTTTATACTTAGTTTATTTCTTCAATCAAAAGTTTGTTATTTTTAAATGGTACCGGAGTGTACTGTTTATCTCAGGCAGTATTTAGAAGAAGAATCTGCCTGCGTTTCTATGATCTTAGCAGAAGTAACTAATATCCTTTGCTGTTCTCACATATTCTGAGGAGTGAGGTAACTTCAGAGGGGGAATAGCGTGCAGGTTTTCCTGCAATAAGGTATGTGCAGTTAAAATATTTTTATAGGGATGGAATTTGCTAGAAAATGCTGCTGATACCGAAGTAATGTAAGTAAAGCCTTAAATGCAGTAATAGCGACTGGTATCAGGCTTATTAATAGAGATACATACTCTTATAAAAGTGTATTTTAAAACGTTTGCTGGCATGTTTAATCGTTTTTTACATATGTTTGGTGATAAAACTTATTGGGGCCTAGTTTTTTTCCACATGGCTGCCTTGAATTTTGCCTAGAAACAGTTCCTGGAGGCTTTCCACTGTTGTAATATGAGTGGGAGGGGCCTATTTTGGCGTTTTTTTGCACAGCAAAAATTACAGACACAGACATCCAGCTTCTTCCTGCATGATCCAGGACTTCTCTGGAGGGCTCAAAAGGCTTCAAAAGTCGTATTGAGGGAGGTAAAAAGCCACAGTAGAGCTGCGGCAGTTGTTGTGACTGTTTAAAAAACGTTTTTGTCATTTGTTATTCCGTTTTTGGTATTAAGGGGTTAATCATCCATTTGCAAGTGGGTGCAATGCTCTGCTAACTTATTACATACACTGTAAAAATTTCGTTAGTGTAACTGCATTTTTTCACTGTTATTTCAAAATTTGGGAAAATTTGTGTTTCTTAAAGGCGCAGTAACGTTTTTTATATTGCTTGTAAACTTGTTTTAAAGTGTTTTCCAAGCTTCAGACTGTGGGTGACATCTCTGACTCGGGGAAACCTGATTCAGAGATTTCTAATTTTAAATTTAAGCTTGAGAACCTCCGTGTATTGCTTGGGGAGGTATTAGCTGCTCTGAATGACTAACACAGTTGCAATTCCAGAGAAATTGTGTAGGCTGGATAGATACTATGCGGTGCCGGTGTGTACTGACGTTTTTCCTATGCCTAAAAGGCTTACAGAAATTATTAGCAAGGAGTGGGATAGACCCGGTGTGTCCTTTTCCCCACCTCCTATGTTTAGAAAAATGTTTCCAATAGACACCACTACACGGGACTTATGGCAGACGGTCCCTAAGGTGGAGGGAGCAGTTTCTACTTTGGCAAAGCGTACCACTATCCCGGTTGTGGACAGTTGTGCTTTTTCAGATCCAATGGATAAAAAATTGGAGTGTTACCTTAAGAAAATGTTTATTCAACAAGGTTTTATTTTACAGCCCCTTGCATGCATTGCGCCTGTCACTGCTGCGGCGGCATTCTGGTTTGAGGCCCTGGAAGAGGCCATCCAGACAGCTCCATTGAATGAAATTATTGATAAGCTTAGAACGCTTAAGCTAGCTAACTCATTTGTTTCTGATGCCATTGTTCATTTGACTAAACTAACGGCTAAGAATTCCGGATTCGCCATCCAGGTGCATAGGGCGCTATAGCTTAAATCCTGGTCAGCTGATGTGACTTCAAAGTCTAAATTACTCAACATTCCTTTCAAGGGGCAGACCTTATTCGGGCCTGGCTTGAAGGAAATTATTGCTGACATTACTGGAGGCAAGGGTCATACCCTTCCTCAGGACAGGGCCAAATCAAAGGCCAAACAGTCTAATTTTCGTGCCTTTCGAAATTTCAAGGCAGGAGCAGCATCAACTTCCTCCGCTTCAAAACAAGAGGGAACTGTTGCTCATTCCAGACAGGCCTGGAAACCTAACCAGTCCTGGAACAAGGGCAAGCAGGCCAGAAAGCCTGCTGCTGTCCCCAAGACAGCATGAAGGAACGCCCCCCTATCCGGAAACGGATCTAGTGGGGGACAGACTTTCTCTCTTCGCCCAGGCGTAGGCAAGAGATGTTCAGGATCCCTGGGCATTGGAGATCATATCTCAGGGATATCTTCTGGACTTCAAAGCTTCTCCTCCACAAGGGAGATTTCATCTTTCAAGGTTATCAGCAAACCAGATAAAGAAAGAGGCATTCCTAAGCTGTGTGCAAGACCTCCTAGTAATGGGAGTGATCCATCCAGTTCTGCAGACGGAACAAGGACAGGGATTTTATTCAAATCTGTTTGTGGTTCCCAAGAAAGAGGGAACCTTCAGACCAATCTTGGATCTAAAGATCTTAAACAAATTCCTCAGAGTTCCATCATTCAAAATGGAAACTATTCGGACCATCCTACCCATGATCCAAGAGGGTCAGTACATGACCACAGTGGACTTAAAGGATGCCTACCTTCACATACAGATTCACAAAGATCATCATAGGTTCCTAAGGTTTGCCTTTCTAGACAGGCATTACCAATTTGTAGCTCTTCCCTTTGGGTTGGCCACTGCCCCTAGAATTTTTACAAAGGTTCTGGGCTCACTTCTGGCGGTTCTAAGACCGCGAGGCATAGCGGTGTCTCCGTATCTAGACGACATCCTGATACAGGTGTCAAGCTTTCAAATTGCCAAGTCTCATACAGAGATAGTTCTGGCATTTCTGAGGTTGCATGGGTGGAAAGTGAACGTGGAAAAGAGTTCTCTATCACCACTCTCAAAGAGTCTCCTTCCTAGGGACTCTTATAGATTCTGTAGAGATGAAAATTTACCTGACGGAGTCCAGGTTATCAAAACTTCTAAATGCTTGCCGTGTCCTTCATTTCATTCCACGCCCGTCAGTGGCTCAGTGCATGGAAGTAATCGGCTTAATGGTAGCGGCAATAGACATAGTGCCATTTGCGCGCCTGGAGTTAAGAGCAATATTCAATGCTCTTCTAGCTTGGCCTCAGTTAGCAACACTGAGGTTCATCAGATTTCAGTCGGACAACATCACGACTGTGGCTAACATCAACCATCAAGGGGGAACCAGGAGTTCCCTAGCGATGTTAGAAGTCTCAAAGATAATTCGCTGGGCAGAGTCTCACTCTTGCCACCTGTCAGCGATCCACATCCCAGGCGTAGAAAACTGGGAGGCGGATTTTCTAAGTCGTCAGACTTTTCATCCGGGGGGAGTGGGAACTCCATCCGGAGGTGTTTGCTCAACTGGTCCATCGTTGGGGCAAACCAGAACTGGATCTCATGGCATCTCGCCAGAACGCCAAGCTTCCTTGTTACGGATCCAGGTCCAGGGACCCGGGAGCAATGCTGATAGATGCTCTAGCAGCTCCTTGGTTCTTCAACCTGGCCTATGTGTTTCCACCGTTTCCTCTGCTCCCTCGACTGATTGCCAAAATCAAACAGGAGAGAGCATCTGTGATTCTGATAGCGCATGCGTGGCCACGCAGGACCTGGTATGCAGACCTAGTGGACATGTCATCTCTTCCACCACGGACTCTGCCTCTGAGGCAGGACCTTCTAATACAAGGTCCTTTCAATCATCCAAATCTAATTTCTCTGAGACTGACTGCATGGAGATTGAACGCTTGATTCTATCAAGGCGTGGCTTCTCCGAGTCAGTCATTGATACCTTAATACAGGCTCGGAAGCCTGTCACCAGGAAAATCTACCATAAGATATGGCGTAAATATCTTTATTGGTGTGAATCCAAGAGTTACTCATGGAGTAAGGCTTTGGTTGTCAGGCTTTGGTTAGGATTAAGCCTGTGTTTAAAACTGTTGCTCCCCCGTGGAGCTTAAACTTGGTTCTTAAAGTTCTTCAGGGAGTTCCGTTTGAACCCCTTCATTCCATTGATATTAAACTTTTACCTTGGAAAGTTCTGTTTTTGATGGCTATTTCCTCGGCTCGAAGAGTCTCTGAGTTATCTGCCTTACATTGTGATTCTCCTTATCTGATTTTTCATTCAGACAAGGTAGTTCTGCGTACCAAAACTGGGTTGCAAAAGACGTTCCTTCTTTGAAGAAGGATTAGGACACAATGATGGAACAACAATCTCTTGATTGATATTCCTGTTAGAAACCACCTTAGGTAAAAACCCAGGTTTGGTACGCAGAACTACCTTGTCTGAATGAAAAATCAGATAAGGAGAATCACAATGTAAGGCAGATAACTCAGAGACTCTTCGAGCCGAGGAAATAGCCATCAAAAACAGAACTTTCCAAGATAAAAGTTTAATATCAATGGAATGAAGGGGTTCAAACGGAAATCCCTGAAGAACTTTAAGAACCAAGTTTAAGCTCCACGGAGGAGCAACAGTTTTAAACACAGGCTTAATCCTAACCAAAGCCTGACAAAATGCCTGGACGTCTGGAACTTCTGCCAGACGCTTGTGCAAAAGAATAGACAGAGCAGAGATCTGTCCTTTTAAAGAACTAGCCGATAAGCCTTTGTCCAAACCCTCTTGGAGAAAGGACAATATCCTAGGAATCCTAACCTTACTCCATGAGTAACTCTTGGATTCACACCAATAAAGATATTTACGCCATATCTTATGGTAGATTTTCCTAGTGACAGGCTTCCGAGCCTGTATTAAGGTATCAATGACTGACTCGGAGAAGCCACGCCTTGATAGAATCAAGCATTCAATCTCCATGCAGTCAGTCTCAGAGAAATTAGATTTGGATGATTGAAAGGACCTTGTATTAGAAGGTCCTGCCTCAGAGGCAGAGTCCATGGTGGAAGAGATGACATGTCCACTAGGTCTGCATACCAGGTCCTGCGTGGCCACGCAGGCGCTATCAGAATCACTGATGCTCTCTCATGATTGATTTTGGCAATCAGTCGAGGGAGCAGAGGAAACGGTGGAAACACATAGGCCAGGTTGAAGAACCAAGGAGCTGCTAGAGCATCTATCAGCGTTGCTCCCGGGTCCCTGGACCTGGATCCGTAACAAGGAAGTTTGGCGTTCTGGCGAGACGCCATGAGATCCAGTTCTGGTTTGCCCCAACGATGGACCAGTTGAGCAAACACCTCCGGATGGAGTTCCCACTCCCCCGGATGAAAAGTCTGACGACTTAGAAAATCCGCCTCCCAGTTCTCTACGCCTGGGATGTGGATCGCTGACAGGTGGCAAGAGTGAGACTCTGCCCAGCGAATTATCTTTGAGACTTCTAACATCGCTAGGGAACTCCTGGTTCCCCCTTGATGGTTGATGTAAGCCACAGTCGTGATGTTGTCTGACTGAAATCTGATGAACCTCAGTGTTGCAAACTGAGGCCAAGCTAGAAGAGCCTTGAATATTGCTCTTAACTCCAGAATAGAGCCTTCAGGGAGTTCCAGACTGCGCCCCAACCTAGAAGGCTGGCATCTGTTGTTACAATCGTCCAATCTGGCCTGCGAAAGGTCATACCCTTGGACAGATGGACCCGAAAAAGCCACCAGAGAAGAGAATATCTGGTCTCTTGATCCAGATTTAGTAGAGGGGACAAATCTGAGTAATCCCCATTCTACTGACTTAGCATGCATGATTGCAGCGGTCTGAGATGCAGGCGCGCAAATGGCACTATGTCCATTGCCGCTACCATTAAGCAGATTACTTCCATGCACTGAGCCACTGACGGGCGTGGAATGGAATGAAGGACACGGCAAGCATTTAGAAGTTTTGATAACCTGGACTCCGTCAGGTAAATTTTCATCTCTACAGAATCTATAAGAGTCCCTAGGAAGGAGACTCTTGTGAGTGGTGATAGAGAACTCTTTTCCACGTTCACTTTCCACCCATGCGACCTCAGAAATGCGAGAACTATCTCTGTATGAGACTTGGCAATTTGAAAGCTTGACGCCTGTATCAGGATGTCGTCTAGATACGGAGCCACCGCTATGCCTCGTGGTCTTAGAACCGCCAGAAGTGAGCCCAGATCCTTTGTAAAAATTCTCGGGGCAGTGGCCAACCCAAAGGGAAGAGCTACAAATTGGTAATGCCTGTCTAGAAAGGCAAACCTTAGGAACCGATGATGATCTTTGTGAATCGGTATGTGAAGGTAGGCATCCTTTAAGTCCACTGTGGTCATGTACTGACCCTCTTGGATCATGGGTAGGATGGTCCGAATAGTTTCCATTTTGAATGATGGAACTCTGAGGAATTTGTTTAAAATCTTTAGATCCAAGATTGGTCTGAAGGTTCCCTCTTTCTTGAGAACCACAAACAGATTTGAATAAAATCCCTGTCCTTGTTCCGTCCGCGGAACTGGATGGATCACTCCCATTACTAGGAGGTCTTGCACACAGCTTAGGAATGCCTCTTTCTTTATCTGGTTTGCTGATAACCTTGAAAGATGAAATCTCCCTTGTGGAGGAGAAGCTTTGAAGTCCAGAAGATATCCCTGAGATATGATCTCCAACGCCCAGGGATCCTGAACATCTCTTGCCCACGCCTGGGTGAAGAGAGAAAGTCTGCCCCCCACTAGATCCGTTTCCGGATAGGGGGCCGTACCTTCATGCTGTCTTGGGGGCAGCAGCAGGCTTTCTGGCCTGCTTGCCCTTGTTCCAGGACTGGTTAGGTTTCCAGGCCTGTCTGGAATGAGCAACAGTTCCCTCTTGTTTTGAAGCGGAGGAAGTTGATGCTGCTCCTGCCTTGAAATTTCGAAAGGCACGAAAATTAGACTGTTTGGCCTTTGATTTGGCCCTGTCCTGAGGAAGGGTATGACCCTTGCCTCCAGTAATGTCAGCAATAATTTCCTTCAAGCCAGGCCCGAATAAGGTCTGCCCCTTGAAAGGAATGTTGAGTAATTTAGACTTTGAAGTCACGTCAGCTGACCAGGATTTAAGCCATAGCGCTCTACGCGCCTGGATGGCGAATCTGGAATTCTTAGCCGTTAGTTCAGTCAAATGAACAATGGAATCAGAAACAAATGAGTTAGCTAGCTTAAGCGTTCTAAGCTTGTCAATAATTTCATTCAATGGAGCTGTCTGGATGGCCTCTTCCAGGGCCTCAAACCAGAATGCCGCCGCAGCAGTGACAGGCGCAATGCATGCAAGGGGCTGTAAAATAAAACCTTGTTGAATAAAAATTTTCTTAAGGTAACCCTCCAATTTTTTATCCATTGGATCTGAAAAAGCACAACTGTCCTCAACCGGGATAGTGGTACGCTTTGCTAAAGTAGAAACTGCTCCCTCCACCTTAGGGACCGTCTGCCATAAGTCCCGTGTAGTGGCGTCTATTGGAAACATTTTTCTAAATATAGGAGGTGGGGAAAAGGGCACACCGGGTCTATCCCACTCCTTGCTAATAATTTTTGTAAGCCTTTTAGGTATAGGAAAAACGTCAGTACACACCGGCACCGCATAGTATCTATCCAGCCTACACAATTTCTCTGGAATTGCAACTGTGTTACAGTCATTCAGAGAAGCTAAAACCTCCCCAAGCAATACACGGAGGTTCTCAAGCTTAAATTTAAAATTAGAAATCTCTGAATCAGGTTTCCCCGAGTCAGGGATGTCACCTACAGACTGAAGCTCTCCGTCCTCATGTTCTGCATACTGTGACGCAGTATCAGACATGGCTCTAACAGCATTTGCGCGCTCTGTATCTCTCCTTACCCCAGAGCTATCGCGCTTGCCTCTTAATTCAGGCAATCTAGATAATACCTCTGACAGGGTATTATTCATGATTGCAGCCATGTCCTGCAAGGTAATCGCTATGGGCGTCCCTGATGTAATTGGCGCCATATTAGCGTGCGTCCCCTGAGCGGGAGGCGAAGGGTCTAACACGTGGGGAGAGTTAGTCTGCATAACTTCCCCCTCGACAGAACCCTCTGGTGATAATTCTTTTATAGATAAAGACTGATCTTTACTGTTTAAGGTGAAATCAATACATTTAGTACACATTCTCCTATGGGGCTCCACCATGGCTTTCAAACATAATGAACAAGTAGGTTCCTCAGTGTCAGACATGTTTAAACAGACTATCAATGAGACTAGCAAGCTTGGAAAACACTTTAAAACAAGTTTACAAGCAATATAAAAAACGTTACTGCGCCTTTAAGAAACACAAATTTTCCCAAATTTTGAAATAACAGTGAAAAAACATAATTTATGCTTACCTGATAAATTCCTTTCTTCTGTAGTGTGATCAGTCCACGGGTCATCATTACTTCTGGGATATTACTCCTCCCCAACAGGAAGTGCAAGAGGATTCACCCAGCAGAGCTGCATATAGCTCCTCCCCTCTACGTCACTCCCAGTCATTCGACCAAGGACCAACGAGAAAGGAAAAGCCAAGGGTGAAGTGGTGACTGGAGTATAAATTAAAAAATATTTACCTGCCTTAAAAACAGGGCGGGCCGTGGACTGATCACACTACAGAAGAAAGGAATTTATCAGGTAAGCATAAATTATGTTTTCTTCTGTTAAGTGTGATCAGTCCACGGGTCATCATTACTTCTGGGATACCAATACCAAAGCAAAAGTACACGGATGACGGGAGGGATAGGCAGGCTCTTTATACAGAAGGAACCACTGCCTGAAGAACCTTTCTCCCAAAAATAGCCTCCGATGAAGCAAAAGTGTCAAATTTGTAAAATTTGGAAAAAGTATGAAGCGAAGACCAGGTTGCAGCCTTGCAAATCTGCTCAACAGAGGCCTCATTCTTGAAGGCTCAAGTGGAAGCCACAGCTCTAGTAGAATGAGCTGTAATTCTTTCAGGAGGCTGCTGTCCAGCAGTCTCATAAGCTAAACGAATTATGCTACGAAGCCAAAAAGAAAGAGAGGTAGCGGAAGCTTTTTGACCTCTCCTCTGCCCAGAGTAAACGACAAACAGAGAAGACGTTTGTCGAAATTCCTTAGTTGCCTGTAAGTAAAATTTTAGAGCACGGACTACATCCAGGTTGTGCAGTAGACGTTCCTTCTTCGAAGAAGGATTTGGGCACAAAGAAGGAACAACAATCTCTTGATTGATATTCCTGTTAGTAACTACCTTAGGTAAGAACCCAGGTTTAGTACGCAGAACTACCTTATCCGAATGAAAAATCAAATAAGGAGAATCACAATGTAAGGCTGATAATTCAGAGACTCTTCGAGCCGAGGAAATAGCCATTAAAAATAGAACTTTCCAAGATAACAACTTTATATCAATGGAATGAAGGGGTTCAAACGGAACGCCCTGTAAAACATTAAGAACAAGGTTTAAACTCCATGGTGGAGCAACAGTTTTAAACACAGGCTTAATCCTGGCCAAAGCCTGACAAAAAGCCTGGACGTCAGGAACTTCTGACAGACGTTTGTGTAACAGAATGGACAGAGCTGAGATCTGTCCCTTTAATGAACTAGCAGATAAACCCTTTTCTAAACCTTCTTGTAGAAAAGACAATATCCTAGGAATCCTAACCTTACTCCAAGAGTAACCTTTGGATTCACACCAATATAGGTATTTACGCCATATCTTATGGTAAATCTTTCTGGTAACAGGTTTCCTAGCCTGTATTAAGGTATCAATAACTGACTCAGAAAACCCACGTCTTGATAAAATCAAGCGTTCAATTTCCAAGCAGTCAGCTTCAGAGAAGTTAGATTTTGATGTTTGAAGGGACCCTGTATCAGAAGGTCCTGTTTCAGAGGTAGAGACCAAGGTGGACAGGATGACATGTCCACCAGGTCTGCATACCAAGTCCTGCGTGGCCACGCAGGTGCTATTAGAATCACTGATGCTCTCTCTTGTTTGATTCTGGCAATCAATCGAGGAAGCATCGGGAAGGGTGGAAACACGTAAGCCATCCTGAAGTCCCAAGGTGCTGTCAGGGCATCTATCAGGACTGCTCCTGAATCCCTGGATCTGGACCCGTAACGAGGAAGCTTGGCGTTCTGTCGAGACGCCATGAGATCTATCTCTGGTTTGCCCCAACGTCGAAGTATTTGGGCAAAGACCTCCGGATGGAGTTCCCACTCCCCCGGATGAAAAGTCTGACGACTTAAGAAATCCGCCTCCCAGTTCTCCACTCCCGGGATGTGGATTGCTGACAGGTGGCAAGAGTGAGACTCTGCCCAGCGAATTATCTTTGATACTTCCATCATAGCTAGGGAGCTTCTTGTCCCTCCCTGATGGTTGATGTAAGCTACAGTCGTGATGTTGTCCGACTGAAACCTGATGAACCCCCGAGTTGTCAACTGGGGCCAAGCCAGGAGGGCATTGAGAACTGCTCTCAATTCCAGAATGTTTATTGGCAGGAGACTCTCCTCCTGACTCCATTGTCCCTGAGCCTTCAGAGAATTCCAGACGGCACCCCAACCTAGAAGGCTGGCGTCTGTTGTTACAATTGTCCAGTCTGGTCTGCTGAATGGCATCCCCCTGGACAGATGTGGCCGAGAAAGCCACCATAGAAGAGAATTTCTGGTCTCTTGATCCAGATTCAGAGAAGGGGATAAGTCTGAGTAATCCCCATTCCACTGACTTAGCATGCACAGTTGCAGTGGTCTGAGGTGTAAGCGTGCAAAGGGTACTATGTCCATTGCCGCTACCATTAAGCCGATTACCTCCATGCATTGAGCCACTGACGGGTGTTGAATGGAATGAAGGGTGCGGCAAGCACTTTGAAGTCTTGTTAGCCTGTCCTCTGTCAGGTAAATCTTCATTTCTACAGAATCTATAAGAGTCCCCAGGAAGGGAACTCTTGTGAGTGGAACGAGTGAACTTTTCTTTTCGTTCACCTTCCATCCATGTGACCTTAGAAATGCCAGTACTAACTCTGTATGAGACTTGGCAGTTTGAAAGCTTGAAGCTTGTATCAGAATGTCGTCTAGGTATGGAGCTACCGAGATTCCCCGCGGTCTTAGTACCGCCAGAAGAGCACCCAGAACCTTTGTGAAGATTCTTGGAGCTGTAGCCAATCCGAATGGAAGAGCCACAAACTGGTAATGCCTGTCTAGGAAGGCAAACCTTAGGTACCGGTAATGATCTTTGTGAATCGGTATGTGAAGGTAAGCATCTTTTAAATCTACAGTGGTCATGTACTGACCCTCTTGGATCATAGGTAAAATTGTCCGAATAGTCTCCATCTTGAACGATGGAACTCTTAGGAATTTGTTTAGGATCTTTAAGTCCAGGATTGGTCTGAAAGTTCCCTCTTTTTTGGGAACCACAAACAGATTTGAGTAAAACCCCTGTCCCTGTTCCGATCGTGGAACTGGATGGATTACTCCCATTAACAAGAGCTCTTGTACGCAGCGTAGAAACGCCTCTTTCTTTGTCTGGATTGTTGACAACCTTGACAGATGAAATCTCTCTCTTGGAGGAGAGTATTTGAAGTCCAGAAGGTATCCCTGAGATATTATCTCTAGCGCCCAGGGATCCTGGACATCTCTTGCCCAAGCCTGGGCGAAGAGAGAAAGTCTGCCCCCCACTAGATCCGATCCCGGATCGGGGGCCCTCAATTCATGCTGTTTTAGGGGCAGCAGCAGGTTTCCTGGTCTGCTTGCCCTTGTTCCAGGACTGGTTAGGTTTCCAGCCTTGTCTGTAGCGAGCAACAGCTCCTTCCTGTTTTGGTGCAGAGGAAGTTGATGCTGCTCCTGCTTTGAAATTACGAAAGGAACGAAAATTAGACTGTCTAGCCTTAGCTTTGGCTTTGTCCTGAGGCAGGGCATGGCCTTTACCTCCTGTAATGTCAGCGATAATCTCTTTCAACCCGGGCCCGAATAAGGTCTGCCCTTTGAAAGGTATATTAAGCAATTTAGACTTAGAAGTAACATCAGCTGACCAGGATTTTAGCCACAGCGCCCTGCGTGCCTGAATGGCGAATCCTGAATTCTTCGCCGTAAGTTTAGTAAGATGTACTACGGCCTCCGAAATGAATGAATTAGCTAGTTTAAGGACTCTAAGCCTGTCCGTAATGTCGTCCAGAGTAGCTGAACTAATGTTCTCTTCCAGAGACTCAATCCAGAATGCCGCTGCAGCCGTGATCGGCGCAATGCATGCAAGGGGTTGCAATATAAAACCTTGTTGAACAAACATTTTCTTAAGGTAACCCTCTAATTTTTTATCCATTGGATCTGAAAAAGCACAGCTATCCTCCACTGGGATAGTGGTACGCTTAGCTAAAGTAGAAACTGCTCCCTCCACCTTAGGGACCGTTTGCCATAAGTCCCGTGTGGTGGCGTCTATTGGAAACATTTTTCTAAATATCGGAGGGGGTGAGAACGGCACACCGGGTCTATCCCACTCCTTAGTAACAATTTCAGTAAGTCTCTTAGGTATAGGAAAAACCTCAGTACTCGCCGGTACCGCAAAATATTTATCCAACCTACACATTTTCTCTGGTATTGCAATTGTGTTACAATCATTCAGAGCCGCTAACACCTCCCCTAGTAATACACGGAGGTTTTCCAGTTTAAATTTAAAATTTGAAATATCTGAATCCAGTCTGTTTGGATCAGAACCGTCACCCACAGAATGAAGTTCTCCGTCCTCATGTTCTGCCACCTGTGACGCAGTGTCTGACATGGCCCTAATATTATCAGCGCACTCTGTTCTCACCCCAGAGTGATCACGCTTACCTCTTAGTTCTGGTAATTTAGCCAAAACTTCAGTCATAACAGTAGCCATATCCTGTAATGTGATTTGTAATGGCCGCCCAGATGTACTCGGCGCTACAATATCACGCACCTCCCGAGCGGGAGATGCAGGTACTGACACGTGAGGCGAGTTAGTCGGCATAACTCTCCCCTCGTTGTTTGGTGAAATTTGTTCAATTTGTACAGATTGACTTTTATTTAAAGTAGCATCAATACAGTTAGTACATAAATTTCTATTGGGCTCCACTTTGGCATTGCAACAAATGACACAGGTATCTTCCTCTGAATCAGACATGTTTAACACACTAGCAAATAAACTTGCAACTTGGAATACAATTCAATTAGAATAATATTAAAAACGTACTGTGCCTTTAAGAAGCACAGAAGATCTATGACAGTTGAAAATTAATAAATTGAAACAGTTATAGCCTCAATCCTTGTAAACAACACAACTTTAGCAAAGGTTTAATCCCATTAGCAAAGATAACAAATTCTGAAAGCAGGAAACAAATTACAGAATAAACGTTTTTTATCTCAGTCAACTATAATTCTCACAGCTCTGCTGAGAGAAATTACCTCCCTCAAAAGAAGTTTTGAAGACCCCTGAGCTCTGTAGAGATGAACCGGATCATGCAGGAAATACAATGAGCTGCTGACTGAAATATCTGATGCGTAGCAAAAGCGCCAAAAAACGGCCCCTCCCCCTCACACACAGCAGTGAGAGAGAACAGAAACTGTCAGAAAAAAGATTAAGCAACTGCCAAGTGGAAAAATAGTGCCCAAACATTTATTCACTCAGTACCTCAGCAAATGAAAACGATTTTACATTCCAGCAAAAACGTTAAACATAATTTCTAGTTATTAAACAGCTTTATGTACTTCTTACAGTGTAATTCTAGTGAAGTACCATTCCCCAGAATACTGAAGTGTAAAGTATACATACATGACATTATATCGGTATGGCAGGATTTTCTCATCAATTCCATTGTCAGAAAATAAAAGCTGCTACATACCTCTATGCAGATTCATCTGCCCGCTGTCCCCTGATCTGAAGTTTACCTCTCCTCAGATGGCCGAGAAACAGCAATATGATCTTAACTACTCCGGCTAAAATCATAGCAAAAACTCTGGTAGATTCTTCTTCAAACTCTGCCAGAGAGGTAATAACACACTCCGGTGCTATTTTAAAATAACAAACTTTTGATTGAAGATATAAAACTAAGTATAATCACCATAGTCCTCTCACACATCCTATCTAGTCGTTGGGTGCAAGAGAATGACTGGGAGTGACGTAGAGGGGAGGAGCTATATGCAGCTCTGCTGGGTGAATCCTCTTGCACTTCCTGTTGGGGAGGAGTAATATCCCAGAAGTAATGATGACCCGTGGACTGATCACACTTAACAGAAGAAAATGCAGTTACACTAACAAAATTTTTACAGTGTATGTAATAAGTTAGCAGAGCATTGCACCCACTTGCAAATGGATGATTAACCCCTTAATACCAAAAACGGAATAACAAATGACAAAAACGTTTTTTAAACAGTCACAACAACTGCCACAGCTCTACTGTGGCTTTTTACCTCCCTCAATACGACTTTTGAAGCCTTTTGAGCCCTCCAGAGAAGTCCTGGATCATGCAGGAAGAAGCTGGATGTCTGTGTCTGTAATTTTTGCTGTGCAAAAAAACGCTAAAATAGGCCCCTCCCACTCATATTACAACAGTGGGAAGCCTCAGGGAACTGTTTCTAGGCAAAATTAAAGCAAGCCATGTGGAAAAAACTAGGCCCCAATAAGTTTTATCACCAAACATATGTAAAAAACGATTAAACATGCCAGCAAACGTTTTAAAAACATAATTTATGTAAGAACTTACCTGATAAATTAATTTCTTTCATATTAGCAAGAGTCCATGAGCTAGTGACGTATGGGATATACATTCCTACCAGGAGGGGCAAAGTTTCCCAAACCTCAAAATGCCTACAAATACACCCCTCACCACACCCACAAATCAGTTTAACGAATAGCCAAGAAGTGGGGTGATAAGAAAAAAGTGCAAAGCATAAAAAATAAGGAATTGGAATAATTGTGCTTTATACAAAAAAATCATAACCACCACAAAAAAAGGGTGGGCCTCATGGACTCTTGCTAATATGAAAGAAATTAATTTATCAGGTAAGTTCTTACATAAATTATGTTTTCTTTCATGTAATTAGCAAGAGTCCATGAGCTAGTGACGTATGGGATAATGACTACCCAAGATGTGGATATTCCACGCAAGAGTCACTAGGGAGGGAGAGATAAAATAAAGACAGCCAATTCCGCTGAAAAAAATGCACACCCAAAAATAAAGTTTAAATCTTATAAAGAAAAAAACTGAAACTATAAGCAGAAGATTCAAACTGAAACAGCTGCCTGAAGTACTTTTCTACCAAAGACAGCTTCAGAAGAAGAAAACACATCAAAATGGTAGAATTTAGTAAAAGTATGCAAAGAAGACCAAGTTGCTGCTTTGCAAATCTGATCAACCGAAGCTTCATTCCTAAACGCCCAGGAAGTAGAAACTGACCTAGTAGAATGAGCTGTAATCCTTTGAGGCGGAGTTCTACCCGACTCGACATAAGCATGATGAATTAAAGATTTCAACCAAGATGCCAAAGAAATGGCAGAGGCCTTCTGACCTTTCCTAGAACCGGAAAAGATAACAAATAGACTAAAAGTCTTTCGGAAATTCTTAGTAGCTTCAACATAATATTTCAAAGCTCTAACTACATCCAAAGAATGCAATGATTTCTCCTTAGAATTCTTAGGATTAGGACATAATGAAGGAACCACAATTTCTCTACTAATGTTGTTGGAATTCACAACCTAAGGTAAAAATGTAAAAGAAGTTCGCAACACTGCCTTATCCTGGTGAAAAATCAGAAAAGGAGACTCACAAGAAAGAGCAGATAATTCAGAAAGAGATGGCCAAAAGGAACAAAACTTTCCAAGAAAGTAATTTAATGTCCAATGAATGCATAGGTTCAAACGGAGGAGCTTGAAGAGCCCCCAGAACCAAATTCAAACTCCAAGGAGGAGAAATTGACTGAATGACAGGTTTTATACGAACCAAAGCTTGTACAAAACAATGAATATCAGGAAGATTAGCAATCTTTCTGTGAAAAAGAACAGAAAGAGCAGAGATTTGTCTTTCAAGGAACTTGAAGACAAACCTTTATCCAAACCATCCTGAAGAAACTGTAATATTCTTGGAATTCTAAAAGAATGCCAGGAAAAAAGATGAGAAAGACACCAAGAAATATAAGTCTTCCAGACTCTATAATATATCTCCCTAGATACAGATTTACGAGCCTGTAACATAGTATTAATCACAGAGTCAGAGAAACCTCTTTGACTAAGAATCAAGTGTTCAATCTCCATACCTTTAAATTTAAGGATTTGAGATCCTGATGGAAAAAAGGACCTTGCGACAGAAGGTCTGGCCTTAACGGAAGAGTCCACGGTTGGCAAGAGGCCATCCGGACAAGATCCGCATACCAAAACCTGTGAGGCCATGCTGGAGCTACCAGCAGAACAAACGAGCATTCCTTCAGAATCTTGGAGATTACTCTTGGAAGAAGAACTAGAGGCGGAAAGATATAGGCAGGATGATACTTCCAAGGAAGTGACAATGCATCCACTGCTTCCGCTTGAGGATCCCTGGATCTGGACAGATACCTGGGAAGTTTCTTGTTTAGATGAGAGGCCATCAGATCTATTTCTGGAAGTCCCCACATTTGGTCAATCTGAAGAAATACCTCTGGGTGAAGAGACCATTCGCCCAGATGTAACGTTTGGCGACTAAGATAATCCGCTTCCCAATTGTCTATACCTGGGATATGAACCGCAGAAACTAGACAGGAGCTGGATTCCGCCCATACCAGAATTCGAGATACTTCTTTCATAGCCAGAGGACTGTGAGTCCCTCCTTGATGATTGATGTATGCCACAGTTGTGACATTGTCTGTCTGAAAACAAATGAACGATTCTCTCTTTAGAAGAGGCCAAAACTGAAGAGCTCTGAAAATTGCACGGAGTTCCAAAATATTGATCGGTAATCTCACCTCCTGAGATTCCCAAACCCCTTGTGCTGTCAGAGACCCCCACACAGCTCCCCAACCTGTAAGACTTGCATCTGTTGAAATTACAGTCCAGGTCGGAAGAACAAAAGAAGCCCCCTGAACCAAACGATGGTGATCTGTCCACCACGTCAGAGAGTGTCGTACAATCGGTTTTAAAGATATTAATTGAGATATCTTTGTGTAATCCCTGCACCACTGGTTCAGCATACAGAGCTGAAGAGGTCGCATGTGAAAACGAGCAAAGGGGATCGCGTCCGATGCAGCAGTCATAAGACCTAGAATTTCCATGCATAAGGCTACCGAAGGGAATGATTGAGACTGAAGGTTTCGACAAGCTGATATCAATTTTAGACGTCTCTTGTCTGTCAAAGATAGAGTCATGGACACTGAATCTATCTGGAAACCTAAAAAGGTTACCTGTGTCTGAGGAATCAATGAACTTTTTGGTAAATTGATCCTCCAACCATGATGTTGAAGAAACAACACAAGTCGATTCGTATGAGATTCTGCTAAATGTGAAGACTGAGCAAGTACCAAGATATCGTCCAAATAAGGAAATACCACAATACCCTGTTCTCTGATTACAGACAGAAGGGCACCGAGAACCTTTGTAAAAATTCTTGGAGCTGTAGCTAGGCCAAACGGCAGAGCCACAAACTGGTAATGCTTGTCTAGGAAAGAGAATCTCAGAAACTGATAGTGATCTGGATGAATCGGAATATGCAGATATGCATCCTGTAAATCTATTGTAGACATATAATGCCCTTGCTGAACAAAAGGCAGGATAGTCCTTATAGTTACCATTTTGAATGTTGGTATCCTTACATAACGATTCAATATTTTTAGATCCAGAACTGGTCTGAAGGAATTCTCCTTCTTTGGTACAATGAAGAGATTTGAATAAAACCCCAGTCCCTGTTCCAGAACTGGAACTGGCATAATTACTCCAGCCAACTCTAGATCTGAAACACATTTCAGAAATGCTTGAGCCTTCGCTGGGTTTACTGGGACACGGGAAAGAAAAAATCTCTTTGCAGGAGGCCTTATCTTGAAGCCAATTCTGTACCCTTCTGAAACAATGTTCTGAATCCAAAGATTGTGAATGGAATTGATCCAAATTTCTTTGAAAAAACGTAATCTGCCCCCAACCAGGTGAGCTGGAATGAGGGCCGCACCTTCATGTGGACTTAGGAGCTGGCTTTGATTTTCTAAAAGGCTTGGATTTATTCCAGACTGGAGATGGTTTCCAAACTGATACCGCTCCTGAGGATGAAGGATCAGGCTTTTGTTCCTTGTTGTGACGAAAGGAACGAAAACGATTATTAGACATAAATTTACCTTTAGATTTTTTATCCTGTGGTAAAAAAGTTCCTTTCCCTCCAGTAACAGTTGAGATAATAGAATCCAACTGAGAACCAAACAATTTATTACCCTGGAAAGAAAGGGAAAGCAGAGTAGACTTAGAAGACATATCAGCATTCCAAGTTTTAAGCCATAAAGCTCTTCTAGCTAAAATAGCTAGAGACATATACCTGACATCAACTCTAATGATATCAAAGATGGCATCACAAATAAAATTATTAGCATGCTGAAGAAGAATAATAATGCTATGAGAATTTTGATCTGTTACTTGTTGCGCTAAAGCTTCTAACCAAAAAGTTGAAGCTTCAGCAACATCCGCTAAAGATATAGCAGGTCTAAGAAGATTACCTGAACACAAGTAAGCTTTTCTTAGAAAGGATTCAATTTTCCTATCTAAAGGATCCTTAAAGGAAGTACCATCTGCCGTAGGAATAGTAGTACGCTCAGCAAGAGTCGAGACAGCCCCATCAACCTTAGGGATTTTGTCCCAAAACTCTAATCTGTCAGATGGCACAGGATATAATTGCTTAAAACGTTTAGGAGGAGTAAATGAATTACCCAAATTATCCCATTCCCTGGAAATTACTTCAGAAATAGCACCAGGGACAGGAAAAACTTCTGGAATAACTACAGGAGATTTAAAAACCTTATCTAAACGTTTAGATTTAGTATCAAGAGGACCAGAATCCTCAATTTCTAATGCAATTAGGACTTCTTTAAGTAAAGAACGAATAAATTCCATTTTAAATAAATATGAAGATTTATCAGCATCAACCTCTGAGACAGAATCCTCTGAACCAGAAGAACCATTATCAGAATCAGAATGATGATGTTCATTTAAAAATTCATCTGAAAAATGAGAAGTTTTAAAAGACTTTTTACGTTTACTAGAAGGAGGAATAACAGACATAGCCTTCTTAATGGATTTAGAAACAAAATCTCTTATGTTATCAGGAACACTCTGAGTATTAGATGTTGACGGAACAGCAACAGGTAATGTAACAGTACTAAAGGAAATATTATCTGCATTAACAAGTTTGTCATGACAAACAGTACAAACAACAGCTGGAGGAACAGATACCATAAGTTTACAGCAGATACACTTAGCTTTGGTAGCTCCAGCATCAGGCAGCGATTTTCCAGAAGTATCTTCTGACTCAGTTTCAACGTGGGACATCTTGCAATATGTAATAGAAAAAAACAACATATAAAGCAAAATTGATCAAATTCCTTAAATGACAGTTTCAGGAATGGGAAAAAATGCCAGTGAACAAGCTTCTAGCAACCAGAAGCAATAAATAATGAGACTTAAATAATGTGGAAACAATAGTGACGCCCATATTTTTTTAGCGCCAAAAATGACGCCCACATTATTTGGCGCCTAAATGCTTTTGGCGCCAAAAATGACGCCACATCCGGAACGCCGACACTTTTGGCGCAAAAGAACGTCAAAAATGACGCAACTTCCGGCGAAACGTATGACGCCGGAAACAGAAATTTTTTATTTATTTTTTTTGCGCCAAGAATGACGCAATAAAATGAAGCATTTTCAGCCCCCGCGAGCCTAATAGCCCACAGGGAAAAAGTCAAATTTTAAGGTAAGAAAAAAATTGATTTATTCATATGCATTATCCCAAATATGAAACTGACTGTCTGAAATAAGGAATGTTGAACATCCTGAGTCAAGGCAAATAAATGTTTGAATACATATATTTAGAACTTTATAAAAAAGTGCCCAACCATAGCTTAGAGTGTCACAGAAAATAAGATTTACTTACCCCAGGACACTCATCTACATGTTGTAGAAAGCCAAACCAGTCAGAAACGAAAATCAGCAGAGGTAATGGTATATATATAAGAGTATATTGTCGATCTGAAAAGGGAGGTAAGAGATGAATCTCTACGACCGATAACAGAGAACCTATGAAATAGACCCCGTAGAAGGAGTTCATTGAATTCAAATAGGCAATACTCTCCTCACATCCCTCTGACATTCACTGCACGCTGAGAGGAAAACCAGGCTCCAACCTGCTGCGGAGCGCATATCAACGTAGAATCTAGCAAAAACTTACTTCACCACCTCCATAGGAGGCAAAGTTTGTAAAAAATGATTTGTGGGTGTGGTGAGGGGTGTATTTGTAGGCATTTTGAGGTTTGGGAAACTTTGCCCCTCCTGGTAGGAATGTATATCCCATACGTCACTAGCTCATGGACTCTTGCTAATTACATGAAAGAAATACACTTTTATAAGAGTATCTATCTCTATTAATAAGCCTGATACCAGTCGCTATCACTGCATTTAAGGCTTTACTTACATTACTTCGGTATCAGCAGCATTTTCTAGCAAATTCCATCCCTAGAAAAATATTTTAACTGCACATACCTTATTACCGGAAAACCTGCACGCTATTCCCCCTCTGAAGTTACCTCACTCCTCAGAATATGTGAGACCAGCAAAGGATCTTAGTTACTTCTGCTAAGATCATAGAAAACGCAGGCAGATTCTTCTTCTAAATACTGCCTGAGATAAACAGTACACTCCGGTACCATTTAAAAATAACAAACTTTTGATTGAAGAAATAAACTAAGTATAAAACACCACAGTCCTCTAACGACCTCCATCTTAGTTGAGAGTTGCAAGAGAATGAGGGGAGGAGCTATATAGCAGCTCTGCTGTGGGTGATCCTCTTGCAACTTCCTGTTGGGAAGGAGAATATCCCACAAGTAATGGATGATCCGTGCACTGGATACACTTAACAAGAGAAAGTATCAAATTTGTAAAATTTGGAAAAAGTTTGAAGCGAAGACCAAGTCGCAGCCTTGCAAATCTGTTCAACAGAGGCCTCATTTTTAAAGGCCCAGGTGGAAGCCACAGCTCTAGTAGAATGAGCTGTAATCCTTTCAGGAGGCTGCTGTCCAGCAGTCTCATAGGCTAATAGATTATACTCCTAAGCCAAAAAGAAAACATAATTTATGTAAGAACTTACCTGATAAATTCATTTCTTTCATATTAGCAAGAGTCCATGAGCTAGTGACGTATGGGATATACATTCCTACCAGGAGGGGCAAAGTTTCCCAAACCTCAAAATGCCTATAAATACACCCCTCACCACACCCACAAATCAGTTTAACGAATAGCCAAGAAGTGGGGTGATAAGAAAAAAGTGTGAAAGCATAAAAAAAATAAGGAATTGGAATAATTGTGCTTTATACAAAAAAATCATAACCACCACAAAAAAGGGTGGGCCTCATGGACTCTTGCTAATATGAAAGAAATGACTTTATCAGGTAAGTTCTTACATAAAAAATGTTTTCTTTCATGTAATTAGCAAGAGTCCATGAGCTAGTGACGTATGGGATAATAAATACCCAAGATGTGGAACTTTCACGCAAGAGTCACTAGAGAGGGAGGGATAAAATAAAGACAGCCAATTCCGCTGAAAAACCATCCACACCCCAAAATAAAGTTTCAAACTTATAATGAAAAAAACTGAAAATATAAGCAGAAGAATCAAACTGAAACAGCTGCCTGAAGTACTTTTCTACCAAAAACTGCTTCAGAAGAAGAAAACACATCAAAATGGTAGAATTTAGTAAAAGTATGCAAAGAAGACCAAGTTGCTGCTTTGCAAATCTGATCAACCGAAGCTTCATTCCTAAACGCCCAGGAAGTAGAGACTGACCTAGTAGAATGAGCTGTAATCCTTTGAGGCAGAGTTTTGCCCGACTCAACATAAGCATGATGAATCAAAGACTTTAACCAAGATGCCAAAGAAAAGGCAGAAGCCTTCTGGCCTTTCCTGGAAAAGATAACAAATAGACTAGAAGTCTTACGGAAATCTTTAGTAGCTTCAACATAATATTTCAAAGCTCTAACTACATCCAAAGAATGCAACGATCTTTCCTTAGAATTCTTAGGATTAGGACACAATGAAGGAACCACAATTTCTCTACTAATGTTGTTAGAATTCACAACCTTAGGTAAAAATTTAAATGAAGTTTGTAACACCGCCTTATCCTGATGAAAAATCAGAAAAGGAGACTCACAAGAAAGAGCAGATAATTCAGAAACTCTTCTAGCAGAAGAGATGGCCAAAAGAAACAAAAATTTCCAAGAAAGTAATTTAATATCCAGCGAATGCATAGGTTCAAACGGAGGAGCTTGAAGAGCCCCCAAAACCAAATTCAAACTCCAAGGAGGAGAAATTGACTTAATAACAGGTTTTATACGAACCAAAGCCTGTACAAAACAATGAATATCAGGAAGATTAGCAATCTTTCTGTGAAACAGCACAGAAAGAGCAGAAATTTGTCCTTTCAAGGAACTTGCAGACAAACCTTTATCCAAACCATCCTGAAGAAACTGTAAAATTCTAGGAATTCTAAAAGAATGCCAAGAAAAATGATGAGAAGAACACCAAGAAATGTAAGTCTTCAGACTCGATAATATATCTTCCTAGATACAGATTTACGAGCCTGTAACATAGTATTAATTACAGAGTCAGAGAAACCTCTATGACTGAGAATCAAGCGTTCAATCTCCATACCTTCAAATTTAATGATTTGAGATCCTGATGGAAAAAAGGACCTTGCGATAGAAGGTCTGGTCTTAACGGAAGAGTCCACGGTTGGCAAGTAGCCATCGGAACAAGATCCGCATACCAAAACCTGTGAGGCCATGCTGGAGCCACCAGCAGAACAAACGAACGCTCCTTTAGAATCTTGGAAATCACTCTTGGAAGAAGAACTAGAGGCGGAAAGATATAAGCAGGATGATACTTCCAAGGAAGTGACAATGCATCCACTGCTTCCGCCTGAGGATCCCTGGATCTGGACAGATACCTGGGGAGCTTCTTGTTTAGATGAGAAGCCATCAGATCTATTTCTGGAAGTCCCCAGATTTGAACAATCTGAAGAAATACCTCTGGGTGAAGAGACCATTCGCCCGGATGTAAAGTCTGGCGACTGAGATAATCCGCTTCCCAATTGTCTATACCTGGGATGTGAACCGCAGAAATTAAGACAGGAGCTGGATTCCGCCCATACAAGTATTCGAGATACTTCTTTCATAGCCAGAGGACTGTGAGTCCCTCCTTGATGATTGACATATGCCACGGTTGTGACATTGTCCGTCTGAAAACAAATGAACGATTCTCTCTTCAGAAGAGGCCACGACTGAAGAGCTCTGAAAATCGTTGATTGGTAATCTCGCCTCCTGAGATTCCCAAACCCCCTGCGCTGTCAGAGACCCCCATACAGCTCCCCAACCTGTCAGACTCGCATCTGTTGAGATCACAGTCCAGGTTGGAAGAACAAAAGAAGCCCCTTGAATTAAACAATGGTGATCTGTCCACCACGTCAGAGAGTGTTGTACAATCGGTTTTAAAGATATTAATTGTGATATCTTTGTATAATCCCTGCACCACTGGTTCAGCATACAGAGCTGAAGAGGTCGCATGAGAAAACGAGCAAAGGGGATCGCGTCCGATGCAGCAGTCATAAGGCCTAGAATTTCCATGCATAAGGCTACCGAAGGGAATGATTGAGACTGAAGGTTTTGACAAGCTGAAACCAATTTCAGACGTCTCTTGTCCGTCAAAGACAGAGTCATGGACACTGAATCTATCTGGAAACCTAAAAAGGTTACCCTTGTCTGAGGAATAAATGAACTCTTTGGTAAATTGATCCTCCAACCATGTTCCTGAAGAAACGATACAAGTCGATTCGTATGAGATTCTGCTAAATGTGAAGACTGAGCAAGTACCAAGATATCGTCCAAATAAGGAAATACCACAATACCCTTTTCTCTGATTACAGATAGAAGGGCACCGAGAATCTTTGTAAAAATCCTTGGAGCTGTTGCTAGGCCAAACGGCAGAAACTGAAAATGATCTGGATGAATCAGAATGTGCAGATATGCATCTTGTAAATCTATTGTGGACATATAATGCCTTTGCTGAACAAAAGGCAGAATAGTCCTTATAGTTACCATTTTGAATGTTGGTATTCTTACATAACGATTCAATATTTTTAAATCCAGAACTGGTCTGAAGGAATTCTCCTTCTTTGGTACAATGAATAGATTTGAGTAAAACCCCAGACCCTGTTCCAGAACTGGAAATGGCACAATTACTCCAGCCAACTCTAGATCTGAAACACATTTCAGAAACGCTTGAGCCTTCACTGGATTTATTGGAACGCGAGAAAGAAAAAATCTTCTTGCAGGAGGCCTTATCTTGAAACATATTCTGTACCCTTGTGAAACAATGTTCTGAATCCAAAGACTGTGAATCGAATTGATCCAAATTTCTTTGAGAAATCGTAATCTGCCCCCTACCAGCTGGGCTGGAATGAGGGCCGCACCTTCATGTGGACTTGGGAGCTGGCTTTGGCTTTCTAAAAGGCTTGGATTTATTCCAGACTGGAGATGGTTTCCAAACAGAAACCGTTCCTGTAGAGGAAGGATCAGGCTTTTGTTCCTTATTCTGACGAACGGAACGAAAACGATTAGCAGCCCTATATTTACATTTAGAGTTTTTATCCTGTGGTAAAAAAGTTCCTTTCCCCCCTGTAACAGTTGAAATAATAGAATCCAACTGTGAACCAAACAATTTATTACCTTGGAAAGAAATGGATAGCAAAGTTGACTTAGAAGACATATCAGCATTCCAAGTTTTAAGCCATAAAGCTCTTCTAGCTAAAATAGCTAAAGACATATACCTGACATCAACCCGAATGATATCAAAGATGGCATCACAAATAAAGTTATTAGCATGTTGAAGAAGATTAACAATGCTATGAGAATTATGATCTGTTACTTGTTGTGCTAAAGCCTCCAACCAGAAAGTTGAAGCTGCAGCAACATCCGCCAAAGATATAGCAGGCCTAAGAAGATTACCTGAACATAAATAAGCTTTTCTTAGAAAGGATTCAATTTTCCTATCTAAAGGATCCTTAAAAGAAGTACTATCTGCCGTAGGAATAGTAGTACGTTTAGCAAGAGTAGAGACAGCCCCATCAACTTTAGGGATTTTGTCCCAAAACTCTAATCTGTCAGATGGCACAGGATACAATTTCTTAAACCTTTTAGAAGGAGTAAAAGAATTACCCAGATTATTCAATTCCCTGGAAATTGCTTCAGAAATAGCATCAGGGACAGGAAAAACTTCCGGAATAACTACAGGAGGTTTAAAAAACGTATTTAAACGTTTAGATTTAGTATCAAGAGGACCAGATTCCTCTATTTCTAATGCAATTAAGACTTCTTTAAGTAAGGAACGAATAAATTCCATTTTTAATAAATATGAAGATTTATCAGTGTCAATTTCTGAAACAGAATCCTCTGAACCAGAGAAATCATCATCAGAATCAGAATGATGATGTTCATTTAAAAATTCATCTGATAAATGAGAAGTTTTAAAAGTCTTTTTATGTTTACTGGAAGGAGGAATAACAGACATAGCCTTCCTAATAGATTTAGAAACAAAATCTCTTATGTTAACAGGAACACCCTGAGTATTAGATGTTGATGGAACAGCAACAGGTAATGGAACATTACTAAAGGAAATATTATCTGCATTAGCAAGTTTATCATGACATTCATTACAAACAACAGCCGGAGGAACAGTTACCACAAGTTTACAACAAATGCACTTAACTTTGGTAGATCCAGCATCAGGCAGCGAATTTCCAGAAGAAGCTTCTGATCCAGGGTCAATCTGAGATATCTTGCAATATGTAATAGAAAAAACAACATATAAAGCAAAATTATCAAATTCCTTAAATGACAGTTTCAGGAATGGGAAAAAATGCCAATGAACAAGCTTCTAGCAACCAGAAGCAAATAAACAATGAGACTTAAATAATGTGAAGACAATAATGACGCCCATATTTTTTAGCGCTAAAAAAAGACGCCCACATTATTTGGCGCCAAAAATGACGCCACATCCGGTGACGCAGACATCTTTGGTGCAAAAACGTCAAAAAAATTACGCAAATACAAACAACTTCCGGTGACAAGTATGACGCCGGAAATGACTAAGAAATTTTTTTTGCGCCAAAAAAGTCAGCGCCAAGCATGACGCAATAAAAAGAAGCATTTTCAGCCCCCGCGAGCCTAACAGCCCACAGGAAAAAAAGTCAAATTTTTAAGGTAAGAAAAATTTATTATTCAAATGCATTATCCCAAATAATGAAACTGACTGTCTGAAATAAGGAATATTGAACATCCTGAATCAAGGCAAATAAATGTTTAAACACATATATTTAGAACTTTATATAAAAGTGCCCAACCATAGCTTAGAGTGTCACAGAAAATAAGACTTACTTACCCCAGGACACTCATCTACATGTAGTAGAAAGCCAAACCAGTACTGAAACGAGAATCAGTAGAGGTAATGGTATATATAAGAGTATATCGTCGATCTGAAAAGGGAGGTAAGAGATGAATCTTTACGACCGATAACAGAGAACCTATGAAATAGATCCCGTAGAAGGAGACCATTGAATTCAAATAGGCTATACTCTCTTCACATCCCTCTGACATTCACTGCACTCTGAGAGGAAAACCGGGCTCCAGCCTGCTGTGAAGCGCATATCAACGTAGAATCTAGCACAAACTTACTTCACCACCTCCATGGGAGGCAAAGTTTGTAAAACTGATTTGTGGGTGTGGTGAGGGGTGTATTTATAGGCATTTTGAGGTTTGGGAAACTTTGCCCCTCCTGGTAGGAATGTATATCCCATACGTCACTAGCTCATAGACTCTTGCTAATTACATGAAAGAAAGAGAGGTTGCCGAGGCCTTTTGACCTCTCCTCTGTCCAGAGTAAACAACAAACAGGTTAGATGTTTGACGAAAATCTTTAGTAGCCTGTAAGTAAAACTTCAAGGCACGGACTACGTCTAGATTATGCAAAAGACGTTCCTTCTTTGAAGAAGGATTAGGACATAATGATGGAACAACAATCTCTTGATTGATATTCTTGTTAGAAACCACCTTAGGTAAAAACCCAGGTTTTGTACGCAGAACAACTTTATCTGAATGAAAGATCAGATAAGGAGAATCACAATGTAAGGCAGATAACTCCGAGACTCTTTGAGCCGAGGAAATAGCCATCAGAAAAAGAACTTTCCATGATAGAAGTTTGATATCAATAGAATGAAGGGGTTCAAATGGAACCCCTTGAATAACTTTAAGAACCAAGTTTAAGCTCCATGGAGGAGCAACAGGTTTAAACACAGGCTTAATTCTAACTAAAGCCTGACAAAATGCCTGAACGTCTGGAACTTCTGCCAGATGCTTGTGTAAAAGAATAGAGCAGAAATATGTCCCTTTAAAGAACTAGCTGATAATCCTTTGTCCAAACCCTCTTGGAGGAAGGACAATATCCTAGGAATCCTAACCCTACTCCATGAGTAATTCTTGGATTCACACCAATGAAGATATTTACGCCATATCTTGTGGTAAATTTTCCTGGTGACAGGCTTTCGTGCCTGTATTAAGGTGTCAATTACTGACTCGGAGAAGCCACGCTTTGATAGGATCAAACGTTCAATCTCCATGCAGTCAGTCTCAGAGAAAGTAGATTCGGATGATTGAAAGGACCTTGTATTAGAAGGTCTTGTCTCAGAGGCAGAGTCCAAGGTGGAGAGGATGACATGTCCACTAGGTCTGCATACCAGGTCCTGCGTGGCCACGCAGGCGCTATCAATATCACCGATGCTCTCTCCTGTTTGATTTTGGCAATCAGCCGAGGGAGCAGAGGAAACGGTGGAAACACATAAGCCAGGTTGAAGAACCAAGTCTATCAGTGCCGCTTCTGGGTCCCTGGACCTGGATCCGTAACAAGGAAGCTTGGCGTTCTGGCGAGACGCCATGAGATCCAATTCTGGTTTGCCCCAACGGAGAACCAATTGAGCAAACACCTCCGGATGGAGTTCCGACTCCCCCGGATGAAAAGTCTGACGACTTAGAAAATCCGCCTCCCAGTTCTCTACACCTGGGATATGGATCGCTGACAGGTGGCAAGAGTGAGTCTCTGCCCAGCGAATTATCTTGGAGACTTCTGACATCGCTAGTGAACTCCTGGTTCCCCCTTGATGGTTGATGTAAGCCACAGTCGTGATGTTGTCCGACTGAAATCTGATGAACCTCAGTGTTGCTAATTGAGGCAAAGCTAGAAGAGCATTAAATATTGCTCTTAACTCCAGAATATTTATTGGGAGGAGTTTCTCCTCCTGAGTCCATGAACCCTGAGCCTTCAGGGAGTTCCAGACTGCACCCCAACCTAGAAGGCTGGCATCTGTTGTTACAATTGTCCAATCTGGTCTGCGAAAGGTCATACCCTTGGACAGATGGACCCAAGATAACCACCAGAGAAGAGAATCTCTGGTTTCCTGATCCAGATTTAGTAGAGGGGACAAATCTGTGTAATCCCCATTCCACTGACTGAGCATGCATAATTGCAGCGGTCTGAGATGCAGGCGCGCAAATGGCACTATGTCCATCGCCGCTACCATTAAGCCGATTACTTCCATGCACTGAGCCACCGTGGGGCGCGGAATGGAGTGAAGAACACGGCAAGCATTTAGAAGTTTTGATAACCTGGACTCCGTCAGGTAAATTTTCATTTCTACAGAATCTATTAGAGTCCCTAGGAAGGAAACCCTTGTGAGAGGAGATAGAGAACTCTTTTCTTCGTTCACTTTCCACCCATGCGACCTCTGGAATGCCAGAACTATCTCTGTATGAGATTTGGCAATTTGAAAGCTTGACGCCTGTATCAGGATGTCGTCCAGGTAAGGAGCCACCGCTATGCCTCGCGGTCTTAGGACCGCCAGAAGTGAGCCCAGAACCTTTGTAAAAATTCTTGGGGCTGTAGCCAACCCGAATGGAAGAGCTACAAATTGGTAATGCCTGTCTAGAAAGGCAAACCTCAGGAACTGATAATGATTCTTGTGAATCGGAATGTGAAGGTAGGCATCCTTTAAGTCCACTGTGGTCATGTACTGACCCTCTTGGATCATGGGTAAAATGGTTCGAATAGTTTCCATCTTGAATGACGGAACTCTGAGGAATTTGTTTAGGATCTTTAAATCCAAAATTGGTCTGAAGGTTCCATCTTTTTTGGGAACCACAAACAGATTTGAATAAAACCCCTGTCCTTGTTCCGTCCGCGGAACTGGATGGATCACTCCCATTACAAGGAGATCTTGTACGCAACTGAGGAATGCCTCTTTCTTTATCTGGTTTGCAGATAATCTTGAAAGGTGAAATCTCCCTTGTGGAGGAGAAGCTTTGAAGTCCAGAAGATATCCCTGAGATATGATCTCCAACGCCCAGGGATCCTGAACATCTCTTGCCCACGCCTGGGCGAAGAGAGAGAGTCTGCCCCCTACTAGATCCGTTGTCGGATAGGGGGCCGCTCCTTCATGCTGTCTTAGAGGCAGCAGCAGGCTTTCTGGCCTGCTTGTCTTTGTTCCAGGACTGGTTAGGTTTCCAGGCCTGCTTGGATTGAGCAAAAGTTCCCTCTTGTTTTGAAGCAGAGGAAGTTGATGCTGCACCTGCCTTGAAATTTCGAAAGGCACGAAAATTAGACTGTTCGGCCTTTGATTTGGCCCTGTCCTGAGGAAGGGTATGACCCTTACCTCCAGTAATGTCAGCAATAATTTCTTTCAAACCAGGCCCGAATAAGGTCTGCCCCTTGAAAGGAATGTTGAGTAATTTAAAGTAATTTTGAAGTCACATCAGCTGACCAGGATTTGAGCCATAGCGCCCTACGCGCCTGGATGGCGAATCCGGAATTCTTAGCCGTTAGTTTAGTCAAATGAACAATGGCATCAGAAACAAATGAGTTAGCTAGCTTAAGAGTTCTAAGCTTGTCAACAATTTCAGTCAATGGAGCTGTATGGATGGCCTCTTCCAGGGCCTCAAACCAGAATGCCGCCGCAGCAGTGACAGGCGCAATGCATGCAAGGGGCTGTAAAATAAAACCTTGTTGAATAAACATTTTCTTAAGGTAACCCTCTAATTTTTTATCCATTGGATCTGAAAAAGCACAACTGTCCTCAACCGGGATAGTGGTACGCTTTGCTAAAGTAGAAACTGCTCCCTCCACCTTAGGGACTGTCTGCCATAAGTCCCGTGTAGTGGCATCTATTGGAAACATTTTTCTAAATATAGGAGGTGGAGAAAAGGGCACACCGGGCCTATCCCACTCCTTACTAATAATTTCTGTAAGCCTTTTAGGTATTGGAAAAACATCAGTACTCACCGGCACTGCATAGTATTTATCCCGCCTACACAATTTCTCTGGCACTGCAATTGTGTCACAGTCATTCAGAGCAGCTAATACCTCCCCAAGCAATACACGGAGGTTCTCAAGCTTAAATTTAAAATTAGAAATCTCTGAATCAGATCTCCCCGACTCAGACGTCACCCACAGACTGAAGCTCTCCGTCCTCAGGTTCTGCATATTGTGACACAGTATCAGACATGGCTCTTACAGCATCTACGCGCTCTGTATCTCGTCTAACCCCCGAGCTATCGCGCTTGCCTCTCAATTCAGGCAATCTGGATAATACCTCTGACAGGGTATTATTCATGATTGCAGCCATGTCCTGCAAAGTAATCGCTATGGGCGTCCCTGATGTACTTGGCGCCATATTAGCGTGCGTCCCTTGAGCGGGAGGCGAAGGGTCTGACACGTGGGGAGAGTTAGTCGGCATAACTTCCCCTCGACAGACCCCTCTGGTGACAATTCTTTTATAGATAAAGACTGATCTTTACTGTTTAAGGTGAAATCAATACATTTAGTACACATTCTCCTATGGGGCTCCACCATGGCTTTTAAACATAATGAACAAGTATCCTCTGTTTCAGACATGTTTGTACAGACTAGTAATGAGACTAACAAGCTTGGAAAACACTTTAAAGCAAGTTAACAAGCAATATAAAAAACGTTACTGTGCCTTTAAGAGAAACACATTTTGACAAAATTTGAAACAGTGAAAAAAGGCAGTTACACTAACGAAATTTTTACAGTGTATGTAACAAGTCAGCAGAGCATTGTACCCACTTGCAAATGGATGATTATCCCCTTAATACCAAAAACGGAATAATAAATGACAAAAATGTTTTTAAACAGTCACAACAACTGCCACAGTCTACTGTGGTTGTTACCCTCCTCAAACACGACTTTTGAAGCCTTTTGAGCCCTTCAGAGATGTCCTGTATCATGCAGAAGGAAGCTGAGTGTCTCAGTCTGTAATTCTAGCTGCGCAGAAAAGCGCTAAAATAGGCCCCTCCCACTCATATTACAACAGTGGAAAGCCTCAGGAAACTGCTTCTAGGCAAAAATCAAGCCAGCCATGTGGAAAAAAACTAGGCCCCAATAAGTTTTGTCACCAAACATATATATATATATATATAACGATTAACATGCCAGCAAACGTTTTATATTACACTTTTATAAGAGTATGTATCTCTGTTAATAAGCCCGATACCAGTCGCTATCACTGCATTTAAGGCTTAACTTACATTAATCCGGTATTAGCAGCATCTTTCTAGCAAATTCCATCCCTAGAAATATGTTAACTGCACATACCTTATTGCAGGAAAACCTGCACGCCATTCCCCCTCTGAAGTTACCTCACTCCTCAGAATATGTGAGAACGGCAGTGGATCTTAGTTACTTCTGCTAAGATCATAGAAATCACAGGCAGATTCTTCTTCTAATGCTGCCTGAGATGAAACAGTACACTCCGGTACCATTTAAAAATAACGAACTTTTGATTGAAGTTAAAAAACTAACTATAACACACCACTCTCCTCTTACTACGTCCATCTTTGTTGAGAGTTGCAAGAGAATAACTGGATATGGCAGTGAGGGGAGGAGCTATATGGCAGCTCTGCTGTGGGTGATCCTCTTGCAAATTCCTGTTGGGAAGGAGAATATCCCACAAGTAATGGATGATCCGTGGACTGGATACACTTAACAAGAGAAATTACATTAATTAAATCAATTTGTTGGAGGTTGCAATTTTAAGAATAGCAAACCTGCACCACTATGTGTTTTTGTGCAAAGGGGTTAAAAGTACTGCTCGGGACCTGCAGGTCATGAGCAGAAACTGACACTGAATCAGTCATCAGTGCTAGTCACACAACCCAGCCGCGGGTAACTAGCCCTGCTGACTGAGCAAGTGGCAGTTTCCGGTCAGAACTCCGTGCACTGTTGTACCTGAGCGATAGTTCTACTATGTGTTTAACCACTTTGCAGGAGGGGGTTAAACACATAGAGGTGCAGGATCACGTCTTAAAATGGCATGCTCTTATGAATTAAAGCTTGTCATTTTTCGTATATAATAGCCCTTTCACACATTCACCAAAGTTACAACAAACCTGAACAGATAACAGAAGCTGAGAGTGTTTTACAGCAACATTATTATTATCATTATTTTTGTTATGTTTTTTTAACGGTCCATCATACTCCACAGTGTTGTTATACAGGGGGTGGCAAAGAGAGAACTGCTTGCTAGAGAGATTATATGTTCTAGGCATGATGGGAAGGTAGATTATATCTGATGGTATCAATTTGTTTTGTAATGACTGCCAAGGCTGTGAGGCAGGTGAAGCTTTTAGCGTTTTCCCACAAACTGCTGTGCAGTGCGCTGTTACTGCAAGAATTGTACTAAAATACTTACCAGGGAAAAATCCAGGAGAGAATTTGTGCAGAGAAACCGTCATGACTTTGGAAGTAAAACTAAACGCATCTTCAACACCTTTATTTAAAAAATAAAAAAAATGTTTTTTTAAATAATGTAAAGAGCATAAAGATATTCTAAGGATTAAAGAGTCATTCCAACTACGGGGCAAGGAGTATAACAATTGGGATTCTTCAAAAGGTTTCTAAACAGCCCTCTCAAGAGTGGTAGTTGTTACATTAAAAAAAAATGAGACCACTCTGTTCTATTGTATTCAAGCTAAAAAAACGTTAAACACTCTCAAAGCCGAGCATATACATATTCTTCAATAAAAGGCTGCAGAGGGACATGTAAATGGCCTGTAAAATAATTATCAGCTCTGGATTGGATAGCACAATAATATATGAAAGCATACATTTAGGGCTAGATTACGAGTGCCGCACTAACTGTTGTGCGCAAGTGATAAGGGGTATTTTGCGGCTCTTTTTGCGGGTTGGAAATAGAGTGCTTATTACGAGTTGAAAGTAAACGTGTTCGCTTGAGTGCAATTGAATCTATCATGTAAAAGTACAGTTACACTCATAATAACACTGTCTGATAAAGATCATGTAAAAAAATATTGCATTAAAAAGTTATAAGGGCTCAAAAATATGAGGTGTTAGAACAACAACAAAAAGGCCTGCAAAGGGCTTTAACATAGCGGTACATACATATACATGTCTAAAGATGTCTAAAGATGTGTATGTATGCATATATATGTGTGCGTGTGTATATATACCGGTATATATATATAGGTATTTAAATATGTGTATTTTACTGTACATTTACTGTACATATACATTCCAATGTTCTTCACTTACAGGATAATGTCCTTTTTATTGTAAATACATATTCTGTATATAACTGTATATGTATTATTATTGTAAATTTTGTAATAAAAAGTACATTATTTTCTATGTGAAAAACATAAGAATGTAAAATATGTGTTTTACACAGTTTTTTTTTTAAATTATTAAACATACTGTTAAATATATAGATCTAGCATATGGATTATTTAGAATAGTTTACAGTGTGTTTAACAATTTTTATTAATATTTTTTGATATGTTATCAATATTTAAATAACGTGCCTTAAGATTACTACGTTTTCCCGTGCACTAACCTAACCGCATTAAAATCGTGAAACAGATATTTTACATTCCTATGTTTTTCACATAAAAAATAATGTACTTTTTATTATTAAATATATATTTCTATATATATCTGATACTATTCATGTCAAATACATATACTTATATCTATAGGAATAGATATATAGTTATATACAGATATATATATATAGAAATTTGTATTTGAGAATAAATAGAAAATATTCTTCTATTTGAATAACATTGGAATGTGAAATATTAAAATTTCATGTCAGGTTTAGCACTCTTGAATATACGCGATCGTGTTAGAGTGCGAGTATGGGTGTTGTTAACGTGGTTACGATATTTTTCATGAGCGTAAACTTTTTACTTTCAAATTGTAATACAAAAGCAGACTGATGCGCCCAAAAAGCCTCCGTCTAGCAAAGTTAACACGAGCAGGAGCGCTAAATAGCAGTCGACTCGTAATCTACCCCTAATAGGCAGCTGAAAGCAATTGTACATTTAAACAAAGAAAATACATTTTAAAGAGAGAACTCTCTTTAAAAAGACTGCTTAGGTGACATTGGGACTTTTATTTCCCTTTAAATGGTCTCTTTAGTACATTACCATCTCCATGATGTAAATCCATATCAACGTACAAAACACGATCATATTTTTGCCGCAGTTTTAAGATACCCAAGACAGCATCATTAAGGTAACAAAATCCGGATGCTTCATCCCTAAAAGGAAATAAATAAATTGTATGAAACTTTTAAGTTGTCAAGTCTCCTTTACCACCAAAGTACAGTATATTAATTTCAGTGATATATTTATGGAATCATGCAGCAGTATAAAATGCACTGGCAGATACCAGCTATAAACATGGGATGTATGGTCAGCAGCAGGGAGAAATAGGCTCAAAAAAACTGCTTCCAGATGCCCTACGCATCCTCCTTGTTGGACACTCGGCTGTTAAGTCGCCGCCAAGGTGTTCCAGCTAGTTGAATGAATACAGTGAATATAACATACCGATTTTAGTGGAAATACTTTATATAGTAAACGTGGGAAAGTGCATTAACCTATTTAAAAATATGATCATATGAAATCATCCATACCGGGGAATTATATACTCTCAATTATGATGATCATATTCATGTCAACATCACTATAATATAGATCTTTTGGCATCAGTAAACTTTTTTAGCCTATAATCATTTATTATATATACCGATAATATTTCCAATCAGCTGATACTCCATCCTATAAATTTCTGGTACTCCACATATGTTTATAGTAATATAATTTATGACTATGGATTAACATCCACATCCTAGGGCATTTGTACATATAAATACTGATTGATTACCCCATATTTCACCAGGAACTACACAGTGTGTATCTAATTATTCTGACTTTTGATTTCCTTCTCCACTTCTCACCACTACAATGTTTAGGCCTAGAATCCATCCCTGTGTTTTTAACGTATATTTGTCCATAATTTTAAAATTGTCTTAATAAAAGTTATTTTTTAATAATTTTTTTCCATTTGTGACTCTGCCAATTGTTACTCTCTAGATCTAGTCAATGTCTGAGGGAATTTGAGAGCTTTCAATGTGTACACTTTTCTGCAGTCCAGTACTGCTTTCCAGTAAATTGTATCCAGTACACAGCACCTAAGGCGATATAACCTATCACAGACTACAGTGTTGCAGACCAGTACCTTGTAGTAGTATATGAATTGTATAGCTTATTCCATCTTACCCTCTGAGTAGTGCCATTGGGTTGTTTTTGTGCTACTAAAAACCTAATTCTGCAAATCCAAAGAATGAAGGACAGAACTAGAATATCTATGTTATGTATAGATACAAAGGGTGGATATTATAAACCCTGAATAACCCTAAACAAAACAATAAAAGGAAAAACAGGCCTGAAAATTCATAAGATATTCAAAAACTCCTATGCAATAAAGCTGGAAAGGCCCAAAATATGAACCCCTAGAATAAGCCCTTATCTACTACAAACTGAAGGAATGGAAAGACTCGAAGATACTAATAGAATGTCACGCATGTCCCCGAAATGTCTGGATACACATTTCCACCCCTTGTGGTAAATCTACATAGAGATAGGCGAACAGGTCTGAATAAAATATTATAGCACTGAGGCAGATATAACTCCATCGAAAAGAGGTCAAATCTCCAAAACTGACAAAGTTAAAGACTGAAAATTGGAAAAGGCGCACACCCAAGAAAGACAAACACTGGACCCTCAGATTGAAAATCAAAAGCTCTGCTGATATAGCAATCCAGTATACCCAGAAGTAAGCAAAGCTGCCGAAGCAAAAAAAGTTGTGGTGGAGCAAAGAAGGTCTGGGCCCAGATCCTCACGATGCAGTCTTCGAAGACGAGGCAGAATAAAAAGAAATATTGTTGTAAACATTCCAGCTCGAGAACCCTTTGAATAGAAACAAATTGATCCAACAATCAACCTTCTGATAAAATCAAAAAACTGCTTGGATGATCGCCACATTTTCAGAGAGAGAATCTCTCAACCTCAACCAAAATCTAGGAAATCGGAGGATCAGACTTAACTCAGGAAGATCTCAGAAATGTATGAACTAGCTTATCATCCTCAAAATTAGAGATCTTTCCAAAAGTAGTGTCTAACAATTTAGAAGAATCGCTTCCCAGGTCAAGACTCCAGAAATAAAGAATATTGAGACTTCTAGTGCTCTATTGGAATAAAATTGTGGTTCAACTATGCGGATTTCAACTTCAGAATGGAAAAGAATCTCTGATGTCAGGATAGTCAAACCAAAATGCAAACCGACTTCCTGATAGAAGCAAGCAACCACAAATATGCTGACCTTATTGTTCTCATGAATGTGAATAATCCATAATGGAGATTGCCAGCCAGAAGCAAAGAATGGGCTTCTGAATATCCTCACAAAGAAATTCCAATGTCAACTGGCTTATGAGCCTGGAATCTAAAGATTGACAACTTAAGAAAAGAACAAAATTCACTATCTTAAACTGAAAACTAGATCCAAGTTTGAAAAACATCACAAAAATAGAGATCCCTGCTAACTTCAGACAGAGACCTCAAGTATAAAATTTGACAGGTCGATGCCTAAGAGAGAACCTGGTCTTCCCAACCATTCTAACTGAAACATATTCATTAGAGTCCCAGAGGTGCTCCCAGAACCTCTGAAACAGCTGAAAGAAGCAATACTGATAACAGAATAAATATCAGTAATTCTGCTTAGCTAGAAAAAACTTACAGAAATCCTACTAGAGGCACTTAGACAGAAGGGAATATCTTGGACTACAAAACTGTATTGAAACAGCCATTACTAGGCTGCGCAGGGCGGTATAAAGATACCCGTCTGCAAGCGAGACCTAGAATGGAGGAATAATTAAATTTATGCTTACCTGATGAATTTATTTCTTGTCACGGTGAGTCCACGGATCATCTATAATTACTATTGGGAATATCACTCCTGGCCAGGAGGAGGAGGCAAAGAGCACCACAGTAAAGCTGTTAAATATCACCTCCCTTCCCTCCAACCCCAGTTATTCAACCGAAGTAAAAGGAGAGAAAAGAAGTAACAAGGTGCAGAGGTGCCTGAAGTTTATAATACAACAAAAACCTGTCTAAATAAACAGGGCGGGCCGTGGACTCACCGTGTCAAGAAATAAATAAATGTATCAGGTAAGCATAAGTTTAGTTTTTTTCTAATGACACGGTGAGTCCATGGATCATCTATAATTACTAGTGGGAATCAATACCCAACCCATAGGACACAGATGATAAGGGAGGGACAAGACAGGGAACCTAAACCGAAGACACCACTGCTTGAAGAACCTTTCTCCCAAAAGAAGCCTCAGCCGAGGCAAAAGTATCAAATTAATAGAACTTTGAAAAAGTGTGTAGAGAGGACCAAGTTGCCGCCTTGCAAATTTGTTCCACAGAAGCTTCATTTTTGAATGCCCAGGATGAAGAAACAGCCCTCGTAGAATGAGCCCTGACCCTCTCAGGAGGCTGCTGCCCAGCAGTTTCATAGGCCAAGCGAATGATGCTCTTCAGCCACAAAGAAAGAGAAGTAGCCGTAGCTTTCTGACCCTTATTGTTCAGAAGCTTCATTTTTGAATGCCCAGGAGGAAGAAACAGCCCTCGTAGAATGAGCCCTGACCCTCTCAGGATGCTGCTGCCCAGCAGTTTCATAGGCCAAGCGAATGATGCTCTTCAGCCACAAAGAAAGAGAAGTAGCCGTAGCTTTCTGACCCTTGCGTTTCCCAGAGAAAACAACAAACAAAGCATAAGACTGGTGAAAATCCGTAGACACCTGTAAGTAGTACTTCAACGCACGCACCACATCAAGGTTGTGCAGCAGATGCTCTTTATGAGGAGAAGGGGTAGGACACAAAGAAGGAACAACAATTTCTTGATTAATGTTCCTATCCGAAACCACTTTAGGGAGGAACTCTAACTTAGTACGCAGAACTACCTTATCCGAATGAAAAATAAGGTAAGGGGATTCACAGTGCAACGCTGAGAGCTCTGAAACTCTACGAGCAGAAGAAATTGCAACAAGAAACAACTTTCCAAGATAACATCTTAATATCTAAGGAATGCATATGCTCAAATGGAGCCTGCTGAAGAACTTTAAGAACAAGGTTAAGACTCCAGGGAGGAGTAACAGGTTTGAACACAGGCCTTATTCTGACCAAGGCCGGACAGAAAGATTGCACATCTGGTACATCTGCCAGACGCTTATGTAACTAAATAGATAAAGCAGATATTTGACCCTTCAAAGTACTTGCCGATAAACCTTTCTCCAAACCTTCCTGGAGAAAGGACAGAATTCTAGGAATCCGAACTCTACTCCAAGAGTAGCCTCTGGATTCACACCAATACAGATATTTACGCCATTACTTATAGTAAATCTTTCGGGTAACTGGTTTACGAGCTTGAATCATGGGCTCAATGACCGACTCAGAGAATCCCCGCTTAGATAAAATTAAGTGTTCAATCTCCAAGCAGTCAGCTTCAGAGAAATGAGATTTGGATGAAGGAAGGGGCCTTGAAGTAGAAGGTCTTTCCGCAGTGGGAGTCTCCAAGGTGGGAGAGATGACATCTCCACTAGGTCTGCATACCAGATCCTGCGAGGCCACGCCGGTGCAATGAGGATCACCGACGCCCCCTCCTGTTTGATTCGAGAAATAACCCGTGGAAGGAGAGCAAACGGAGGATAGGAAATAGGTATGCTAGACTGAAATTCCAAGGAACCACCATTGCATCTATCAATACAGCCTGAGGATCCCTTGACCTTGACCCGTACCTTGGGAGCTTGGCATTCTGTCGAGATGCCATGAGATGCAGCTGTCCCCATTTGAGAATCAAGTTGGCAAACACCTCCGGATGAAGTTCCCACTCCCCCGGGTGAAAGGTCTGTCTGCTCAGAAAATCTGCTTCTCAATTGTCCACTCCTGGAATGTGGATTATTATTATTATCTGTTATTTGTAGAGCGCCAACGGATTCCGCAGCGCTAATTGCAGATAAACAGCAGTTGTGGGTCTCCGCCCACTGAAAAATCTTGGCTACCTCTAACATGGCCAAGGAACTCTGAGTTCGTCCCTGATGGTTGATGTAAGCCACTGAGGTTATGTTGTCCGATTGTAACCTGATAAACCGGGCTGAAGCTAACTGAGGCCCGGCCATAAGAGCATTGAAGATTGCCCTCAGCTCTAGAATGTTTATGGGGAGAACAGACTCCTCCCGAGTCCATGTCCCCTGAGCCTTTAGAGAGCCCCAGACTGCTCCCCAACCCAGCAGGCTGGCGTTCGTTGTCACATTCACCCAGGTGGATCTGCGAAAGCAGGTTCCCTAGGAGAGATGCTCCTGAGACAACCACCAAGGAAGAGAATCTCTTGTCGCCTGATCCAGATATAATCAAAAAGACAGATCCACATAATCCCTGTTACATTGCCTGAGCATGCATAACTGCAGAGGTCTGAGGTGGAAACGGGCAAACGGAATGATGTCCATGGCAGCTACCATCAGACCGATCATCTCCATACATTGAGCCACTGACGGCCGAAGAGAGGACTGAAGGGCCAGACAATAGTCGAAGATCTTTGATATTCTGACCTCTGTCAGAAAAATCTTCATTGATAGGGAATCTATTATGGTTCCCAAGAACACTACCCTTGTAGCTGGAATTAAGGAACTCTTTCCCAAATTCACCTTTCAACCGTGAGAACGCAGGAAGGATAACAACATCCCTGTGTGGGAGTTCGCTTGTTGAAAGGATGGTGCCTGAACCAGAATGTCGTCCAGATAAGGCGCCACTGCAATGCCCCGCAACTGGAGCACCGCCAACAGGGATCCCAGGAACTTAGAAAAAATTCTGGGAGCTGTGGCAAGGCCGAAGGGAAGAGCCACGAACTGTGTTTGTCTAGAAATGCGAACCTCAGAAACTTGTGATGAATACGCGTCCTTTAAATCTACAGTTGTCATTAATTGACCCTCTTGAACCAAGGGAAGAATGGAACAAATCGTTTCCATCTTGAAGGACGGTACTCTGAGGAACTTGTTTAGACTTTTGAGGTCTAAAATTGGTCTGAAAGTTTCCTCTTTTGTGGGAACCACAAACAGATTGGAGTAAAAACCCAGACCCTGTTCCTGCATTGGAACAGGAATTATCACTCCCAGACCGGAAAGGTCTCGGACACAGTGTAAGAACGCCTCTCTTTTTATCTGGTCTACAGATAATCTTGAGAAGTTTCTGCTCCTGGGAGGAAAGGTCTTGAACTCTAGTTTGTATCCCTGGGACACAATGTCCACTGCTCAGGGATCCTGAACATCCCGAACCCAGGCCTGAGCGAAGAAGGAAAGTCTGCCCCCCACAAGATCCAGTCCCGGATCGGGGGCAGACCCTTCATGCCAACTTTGAGTCATTAATGGGCTTCTTAGATTGCTTCCCCTTGTTCCAAGACTGGTTGGTCCTCCAGGAAGGTTTGGACTGATCTTGCTTGGTAGAGGAAGGCTTACCCTTGAAGTTTCGAAAGGAACGAAAAGTACTCCGACGTCCCTTCTGCTTATTCCTCTTATTCTGAGGGAGGAAATGACCCTTTCCTCCAGTAATGTCTGAAATAATTTCAGCCAACCCCGGCCCAAACAAGGTCTTACCCATCTAGGGAATCGCCAAAAGCTTAGACTTAGACAAAACATCCGCAGACCAGGATTTCAACCATAAGGCTCTGCGGGCCAGTACGGCAACACCAGAAATCTTTGCTCCCAGCTTAATAACCTGTAGGGAAGCATCCGTAATAAAAGAATTGGCCAACTTAAGGGCCTTGATCCTATCCTGAATAGAATCAGACAACGCATCAAGCCAGTATGCCGCCGCACTAGTGACGGTAGCAATACACACTGCAGGTTGCCATTGTAAACCCTGGGGAACATACATTTTTTTGAGCAACCCCTCCAACTTCTTATCCATAGGATCCTTAAAGGAACAACTATCCTCTATGGGAATAGTGGTTCTCTTAGCCAAAGTGGAAATTGCCACTTCCACCTTGGGAACGTCTGCCAAGACTCCTTGATAGAGTCAGCAATAGGGAACATCTTCTTAAAAATGGGGGATGGAGAAAAAGGGATACCAGGTCTCTCCCATTCCCTAGCAATAATCTCTGTAGCCCGATCTGGTACAGGGAAAACCTCCACCATGGAAGGTACATCAAAATACTTGTTTAGCATGCTAGATTTCTTAGGATTGACTACGACCGTAGTGTGGGAGTCATCCAAGGTAGCCAAAACCTCCTTAAGTAACAATCGGAGGTGTTTGAACTTAAACCTGAAGTATACCACTTCAGCATCAGAAAAAGGAATTACACTGTCTGAGATTTCACCCTCAGATGCTACAAAAGTATCTTCCTCCTCAGATTTCTGGGAGGGAACATTCGGAATAGCCACGACTGTATCAGAAACCTTACTCACTGATTCTTTACATTTTCTCTTGCGCTTTCCCTGCAGCATGGGGAAAGCAGACAGCACATCAGATACCGCAGAAGACATGAGGGAAGCAATGTCTTGCAATGTAACTCCAGGCGGAGTTTGAGAGGAAGCGCAGGGCACTACATGTGTGGACGATAAATTTTGGGACACTTGAGGAGAAAGCTGCAGCATATCTTGAATATTTTCAGGAGACTCCTGAACAACATCTGCCTTAGACAATGTTGGCTCAGAATTATAAAGTCTATCCCTATTATTCAATGTTCTCTCAATACATGAGGAACAGAAAGGGATTGGTGGTTCCACTTTAGCATCAAACCAAAGTACAAGTAACATTTTGCAGGGCCTCCTGGTCCATCTTCACCCAGAATTGAATAAATTAGAAATAAAAGTACTTAATTTTTATTTGAAATTCACACAAAAAAACACGTTACTGTCCCTTTAAATATAAAATGAAACTGCTTTAATTTTACTGCAAAAACATGAAAAAAGTTTCTCTCAAACACCCCGGACAGCCTCTACACTTCAGCTTAGCTTTGCTGAGGTGCCTACCTGCCCTGCTGGAAACCGGGAGACAATAGTGTTAGATGAATTCCGGACTCAATCCAGAGCGCTGTAGTGAAGCGAAAGGGCATGCAACAGAAAAATTGCCGCCTCAGCTCGCCCCACCCATCGTGGGCGTAACAAAACAAGTAATAAACACACCACCTCTTAGACTGGAACATATTAACTGAGCCTATGTCTCCTCGTCCCCAGTGCCTGCAAACACTGCCTTATATGAGCCCCTTAACTCGTTAGGAGCAATGTATCTTGTGTCCCATCCAAAGGGAATATTAAAGTGCCATCTTTTTCCTTATACTGCTCAGAAAATACCTTACCTCAATGAAATCTGCCAGGCAGCAGGGCAGCTCACTAGGCTTGAGAGGCATGCTCCCTCACATGGACCTGTGGAAAAAAGACAAAGACTGAGTAATCTTACTCAGGCTTTCAATGTTAGGGCAGCCCTCGTGGGCAGCTTTCAATGTTAGGGCAGCCCTTGGGAGGCAGAGTGATGATTATACCCCCCAAGTTCCCAATTGCTTAAAGGCCACCACTGCTCTACTGAAGAGACTGACGTGGACTACGACTACACCCCAGGAGAAAGCAGAACAAACTTGCACTGCTGAAAAATAATAAAATCTTGATTGAAGAATCTTCTTCTAGACACCTAAACTTTACCACCTCCTTGCTCTTAACGTAAGCAAAGAGAATGACTGGGGTTGGAGGGAATTGAGGTGATATTGAACAGCTTTGCTGTGGTGCTCTTTGCCTCCTTCTGCTGGCCAGTAGTGATATTCCCAATAGTAATAATAGATGGATCCGTGGACTCCACCGTGTCATTAGAAAGAAAATACAATCTTGCCGTCCAATGGTTCTGAACCACGCAGAGAGTCAGTCCCAGGTGCTCCATCACATAGTCTAGTGAAGCACAATGCAACAATCAACAGCAGCATGATAACAAGACAATGCAACCGCACTTAGTCTGAACTTCAAATGAGTAGTACATTTCAAACTTTTCCATTCCCAGTGCATCATGCGACAGCCATCACAAATGCATATACGTATATTCTGAGAATTCTTGCACATGCTCAGGAGATTGGTGACTCAAAAAGAGCAAACACAAAAGGACTGTGCACATCTTGCTAATGGAAGCAAATTGGAAAGTTGTCCAAAAGTGCATGCACTATCTGAATCATTAAGAGAGACTTTGAAGATGAAAAATCCAGTCTGTTCCAAACATTCCTTAGGAAAGTGAAAGACTATCCACACAAATAAAAGTATGACACAGACTCAAAAGCAGTAGTACAAGATGTGGAAAATACTGAAGTATGCACTCACAAGGAAAATAAATTATTGCACGGTAATAACAGTAGACCCAAATATGGAAAATACCCTAGTAACCATTTACAGATAAAGTATACTATTATATGGCAATAAACAACATTAATACAAGATATAGTAAATACTGTAGGATCCACTCACACTTAAAGAAGACTATTGAGCAGCAATAATTAGCAGTAGTACAGTGTTAAAATATAGAAAATACTATAGAACCCACTCACAAGTATAATATTGAATGGTAATAAATAACAATAATACAAAATAGAATCCACTGACATGTAAAGAATATAATTGCACAGCAATAAATGGCAATCGTGCAAGTTTAAGAATATAGAAAATACTGTAGAGTCCACTCACAAGTATAATATTGCATGGCATTAAAACATTAAATACATGATACTGTAGTATCTACTCGCACGTAAAGAATACTATTGCACAGCAATAAATAGCAGTAATACCATAGAACAAATATGGAAAATAATGTAGTAGTCACTTATAAGTATATTATTGCATGGAAATAAATAACAGTAATATAAAATATGGAAAATACTGTAATATACACTCACATGTAAAGTATACTATTACTGAGCAAGAAATGGTAGAAGTACAGCAGTAAACATATAAAACATACTGTAACATCCTTTCACAAGTATAATATTGCATTTTACAAGATATTGAAAATACTGTAGTATCCACTCGCACTCAAAGTAGACTATTTTTACGTAAAGTAGACTACTGCACAGCCATAAATAGCAGTAGTACAAATAATATTGAAAATGTTGTATCATCCACTCAGAGGATAATGTTGTATGGTACAAACAACAGTAATAGAAAATATGGAAAATACTGTAGTATCCAAATATCAGAAGTATACACTGATTAGAAACAATAACATCTGTGACACTATGCTCCAACAGATTTAAAGGGATATGAAACCCCATTTTTTTCTTTCATGATTCAGATAGGGCATGCAATTTTAAGCAACTTTCTAATTTACTCCTATTATCAATTTTTCCTTGTTCTCTTGGTATCTTTATTTAAAAAGCAGGAATGTAAGCTATGAAGTAGCCACCAATCATCAAGCACTACCCAGTGTGCTGAACCAAAAATGGGCTGGCCCCTAAGCGTATAATCCTGTTTTTTCAAATAAAGATACCAAGAGAATGAAGAAAAATTAATAATAGGAGTAAATCAGAAAGTTGCTTAAAATTGCATACTTTATCTGAACCCTGACAGAAAAAATGGGTTTTATATCCCTTTAAGTTGTAATGACAAACCCAATCTGCTCCATAAGAAATGATGGATACTATAACATAAGCCATAAATTCTGAGTAATATTTGCCGATTTGTACCGGCAATATTTATTACACAGTTGTTTGTCTCTAATGAATAACAAAATCCAGTGTATCTGATCTCTGAAGGGACTAGAGTCAAATAAACCGCTCCCGAGCACTACTAGCAGAAAAGTAAAATAATATAATTATGCAAATAATGCAGAAATATTAAAAAACAAACTAACTCTGTACTAACAGCTGGTTATTAATACACAGTTGATAGCCAAGAAAACTAAGAAAGTCTCTTATTTGCCCTGGCTTAGGTAGCTTACCCCCTCCAGTTTTGAGCAGGAGGACAGTTAGGCATTGGTGTGTATGGAGAGCGGTCCCACTCCCAGATAGGAAGAGGATATTGCATGGTGGGAGAAGAGTTACTCCCCGCACCGCTCTCTGCCTCTGCCCACGGCACCATCTTAGCAATCCTGTATCACAGAAGAGTGCTAAGATGCCGGCATCAGTAACCAGTTAGAAAGCAATGCAGAACGGAAGTACCTTCTATAAAAGACTGAATTGAGAGCTCCTTCTAATGAAATTGAAGATGCGGAAGCGCACCAAAACTCTGTGTGGCGCGAAAAAGTAATAATACTCTCTCCGACCAGACTGTGCCTTGTGCTATGCCTCCCTCTCTCACTGTACTGGAGTAAGGCACATGCTGGTAGCAATGAGTGTTACCTCAAGGAATCGCACACCTGATTAATGTACATAAAACCATTGTACCATAATGGTGGGTTAAATAAAGCAGCTTAACATATTAAAATATTCCTCTTTGCACAAACAGACTACCCTGTGCAAGTGTAAATACTGATAGCCCTTTAGACTGTGTGAGACATTGGGTACTTACCCAGCGACAGTCCCCTCAACTGTCCTTACCCCCTATGGTGGTCCTAGGACACAGTAAAGTCCATCCTGTACTGTAACTAACAGTAGAGGATATACTGAAGGAGAACATCTTCATGGTGAGACAGGAGGAGGCTAAATAACTATCCAGCGACACCAGTGGCAGGCTTGTGACCACAAATCAATAGAGAAGATTTACATTGCACAGTCTGTACTCTCCCATGTCCCTCTCTTCCAGGAACTATCCATTGAATGAAAATTTGAGATTAATATCCCAGTAATTCTTCAAGAAATCTTGAACACCTCTATACTTGTCTGTTCCTTGACGAGGCAAATAACTACTGGGAGAGAGAGGGATACTTAAAGGAACAGTATACACTCATTTTCATATAACTGCATGTAATAGACACTACTATAAAGAATAAGATGCACAGATACTGATATAAAAATCCAGTATAAAACTGTTTAAAAACTTACTTAGAAGCTTTCAGTTTGGCTCTGTTGAAAAGGTAGCTGGAAAGCCCACTGCAAGTGGCAAATAAGACCCTCCCCCTTCTTTTGCATATGAAAAGACCCTTTACACAAACAGGAGCAAGTTGGAGAAGGTAGCTGACAGTATTCACATAAAACTTTGGGGCTTGGTTAGGAGTCTGAAAATCAGAGCAATGTTATTTAAAAATAAGCAAAACTATACATTTATTTTAAAATAAAACTTTATGGGCTATATAAATAGATCCTCTACAAAACATTTATGCAAAGAAAAAATGAGTGTATAATGTCCCTTTAAAGCTTTTTTGTAGGGTGTCTTTGCCTCCTCCTGGTGGCCAGGAAGTGAATTCCCACGAGTAAGGATTTTTTTAATAGTGTTTATTATTAACTTATTGCATAAATATAAAACAGTACTCAGCTTATAAAGCAAGGCAGTGAGTAAACTTTAAACGCATAACTTATCTTCAGGTTTTGAATAAGGCATTAGTATCAGTGTACAAATGTAGACAGAGGAGTGCAGTTACTGCAGGCGTCATCTTTTAGTCAGATACACGTTGTTGCACAGATCCTCCTCTGCCCCCCTCACAGCAATTCTACTGAATTAAAGTACAGTTTAGCAGACATATAATGTTATGTCAATCATATAATTTCATGGTAAGCATGTAGCAAAATAAGAGTGTTCTCAAAAAATGAATATTTTCACAGTAGTGCCTCTCACTGGAATACAGCCCCTCTTTCTAGATAAGAACACTGCAATGAGAACAGACAGGCATAGTGAAACAGAGTAACTTATTTCTTGAAGGCATATATGTGCTTACTATATATGTAAGCATACTATATATAGGTTCTCTAATGAGCAAAAGTTCTAATATAAACTACTAATACTTTAACTGATCTTTTTTTGTGTATGGAATCATGAAAAGTTTCCAATCCCTTACATACAGGCAGTGCAGAATTATTAGGCAAATTAGTATTTTGACCACATCATCCTCTTTATGCATGTTGTCTTACTCCAAGCTGTATAGGCTCGAAAGCCTACTACCAATTAAGCATATTAGGTGATGTGCATCTCTGTAATGAGAAGGGGTGTGGTCTAATGACATCAACACCCTATATCAGGTGTGCATTATTATTAGGCAACTTCCTTTCCTTTGGCAAAATGGGTCAAAAGAAGGACTTGACAGGCTCAGAAAAGTAAAAAATAGTGAGATATCTTGCAGAGGGATGCAGCACTCTTAAAATTGCAAAGCTTCTGAAGCGTGATCATCGAACAATCAAGCGTTTCATTCAAAATAGTCAACAGGGTCGCAAGAAGCGTGTGGAAAAACCAAGGTGCAAAATAACTGCCCATGAACTGAGAAAAGTCAAGCGTGCAGCTGCCAAGATGCCACTTGCCACCAGTTTGGCCATATTTCAGAGCTGCAACATCACTGGAGTGCCCAAAAGCACAAGGTGTGCAATACTCAGAGACATGGCCAAGGTAAGAAAGGCTGAAAGACGACCACCACTGAACAAGACACACAAGCTGAAACGTCAAGACTGGGCCAAGAAATATCTCAAGACTGATTTTTCTAAGGTTTTATGGACTGATGAAATGAGAGTGAGTCTTGATGGGCCAGATGGATGGGCCCGTGGCTGGATTGGTAAAGGGCAGAGAGCTCCAGTCCGACTCAGACGCCAGCAAGGTGGAGGTGGAGTACTGGTTTGGGCTGGTATCATCAAAGATGAGCTTGTGGGGCCTTTTCGGGTTGAGGATGGAGTCAAGCTCAATTCCCAGTCCTACTGCCAGTTTCTGGAAGACACCTTCTTCAAGCAGTGGTACAGGAAGAAGTCTGCATCCTTCAAGAAAAACATGATTTTCATTCAGGACAATGCTCCATCACACGCGTCCAAGTACTCCACAGCGTGGCTGGCAAGAAAGGGTATAAAAGAAGAAAATCTAATGACATGGCCTCCTTGTTCACCTGATCTGAACCCCATTGAGAACCTGTGGTCCATCATCAAATGTGAGATTTACAAGGAGGGAAAACAGTACACCTCTCTGAACAATGTCTGGGAGGCTGTGGTTGCTGCTGCACGCAATGTTGATGGTGAACAGATCAAAACACTGACAGAATCTATGGATGGCAGGCTTTTGAGTGTCCTTGCAAAGAAAGGTGGCTATATTGGTCACTGAGTTGTTTTTGTTTTGTTTTTGAATGTCAGAAATGTATATTTGTGAATGTTGAGATGTTATATTGGTTTCACTGGTAAAAATAAATAATTGAAATGAGTATATTTTTTTTTTTGTTAAGTTGTCTAATAATTATGCACAGTAATAGTCACCTGCACACACAGATATCCCCCTAAAATAGCTATAACTAAAAACAAACTAAAAACTACTTCCAAAACTATTCAACTTTGATATTAATGAGTTTTTTGGGTTCATTGAGAACATGGTTGTTGTTCAATAATAAAATTAATCCTCAAAAATACAACTTGCCTAATAATTCTGCACTCCCTGTATTGTAATCTTTTTTTTCCTTCAAAAACAAATACCACTGATTTCACAACCTCTAAATATCTATGATATTGTCACCACATCACAACATGAAATACTGTTTTGCATCTTAATAAATGTAGACTATTAAACAGTGTAATGTGATTGTTTTTTCTCTCCTCTTTATGGCTACATTACAAGTGGAGCTCTATTTAACACTACCGCACAAGCGTTAATTCCTCTAGAGTTTTTTGCGGGCGCCGGATTGCGCTCGTATTATGAGTTGAAAGTAAACTGTTTTTGCTTAGGCACTAACCCGAGGCGCATAAAAAGATTAATTTATAATATTGCGCACGCGATAACCTTTTTTCCCCCATAAAAGTCAATGGAGTAAAATAAAGTGGAAAACACCCTACTCAAGCGTAAACCCAATAGCATATAAGTGCGTTAACCTGACATAAAAAATAAATAAATATATCTATATATAGCTATATATAAGTACATTGGAGCCCTTTGCAGTTAAGTAGATGAAAACATGTAAAAACATATCTATGCAATATTCATATTTAATAAAGTGTTATACTGTGTATTTACTGTAAATATTACACATTCCAATGTTCTGCACATAGCAGAATATGTTTTATAAATTTATAAATACATCTGCATATATCTATACCTATATATAATTATCTATATACATATAGGTAGAGATCTATATTGTACAAAAAAAATATCAGGTATATGTAGAAATATATATTTATGAATAAATAGAACATATTCTTCTAAGTGAAAAACATTAGAATGTGAAATATTCATATAAATATATATATATATATATATATATATATATATATATATATATATATATATATATATATATATATATTTGATGGGGCCGATTTATCAAGGTCCGAATGGCCCCTGATGCCATGTTTCCGCGAGAGCCGGAAACAGCAGTTATGAAGCAGTGGTCTTAAGACCGCTGCTGCTTAACTAGTTTGCTGCCTGTGAGGCTGCGGACATCAATCCGCCCGATCCTATACAATCGGGTTGATTGACACCCCCTGCTAGCAATCGATTGGCTGCAAATCTTCAGAGGGCGGCATTGCACAAGCAGTTCACCAGAACTGTTTGTGCAATGTTAAATGCACACAGCGTATGCTGTCGGCATTCAGTGATGTCTGGCGGACATGACACGGTACAGCGTATCATGTCTGCCAGATATTGGTAAATCGGCCCCGATGTGTGTACATATGTATGTGTTTATATGTGTCTGTAAATACATATATAAACATATAAATACATAAAAACAAACTCTCTATGTTAAAGCCCTTTGCTTGCCTTTTTTTTCTAACACCTGAGACCTTATATCTTTGAGCCCGTATAACTTTTTTGTGAAATATTTTTTTTTTTTTTATAATTTTTATTAGATTGTGTTAATATAAGTAAGTGTACTTTGTAATGTATTTTTGACGTGTTTTGTGCAACGTTTTGTTTAGCTAAACAGTTAATCAGGAAATCATTCTAGCGTAAACCACGATTGCGCTCAAGCGAACGCATTTACTTTCAACTTGTAATAGAAGCGGAAAACCCAGTGTATGAAAACACCTGCAATAAATTTTTCTTACTGTTTAAAATAATAGGGTGAGGAATGCAGACATACTAGAAACTTGAGAAAATTAGACAAATTTGTCTAATGCCTATTTTATTCTAATAAATTAATTATAGTATGAAGGAGAGCACATAGCCTTAGTAATTCATCTACAATAGATGGCAATGTAAATTCAGATGTTTTGGAAAGATTGCCTGAACATATTAGGGAGAGAATAAAGAAAATTACTGCGGAGTGAGAAGCAGAGATTTTTTATTAAAAAGCATATCGTGGTCATTAGCATTGGCTTAGATACTCATTGTTAATATACAGTGCAATAATATCATTACTATAAGAACTATTATTTAATAATGAAGCATGTTAATCATCAACATACAGATGCAAAACTTAGTTACAGAGTGTGGTGTGTTTATTACCAGTGTAAAGATGCTCAGGATCACTACATAGTGTAGCATATGCCTCATCGCTGAATACAGTAAATATAAAATTGTATGAAGTATAGATTGCATGAGTTCTTCTAACACTCAAAGTATAGATGATATATATATATATATATATATATATATATTTATTATGGAGCAGTGGGGTTCAAATCTGTATTATAAAACACAAGGTCATAATTATCAATGTATGAATCAGATTGATCATATGTAGCCAGGAGCTAATGATGTCACAATAGCACAATGCCTTCACACAATACAACAGTGACATCACACACTATAATATACCAGCTACAGCCAGTCAGCACAGTCATTTTCTTTGAGAGTGGACTACAGCTAACATGGCTTGTTTCTACTTGGCGATTTATGTATTTCTTGTTATATGCCAACCTGGCATGGGCACACCTGTGAGCACCCCACAAGGTAATTATGTGTATATTCTTCTTCACTAATGACTTTGTTAACGAGTTGTTATTGATAATCCCTTCCTATAGGCAGTACTGTTAAACTTTTGTTTCTTAGCTGCAGAGGGTTAATTAACTATTATGGTGTATTATCTATATTGTGTTGGCTTTGCAGATGTGGTCATTACATGAAAATGTGTTTTATTCTATGTAAGAATGCAGAGAGAGGGTGTCTGGAGAAATAATTTCTCTGTTAGGATTTTCATTTTATATATTTTTGTAAATAAGATTGATAAATGTCTATTCTAAATGGTACACATTGTCTATTTCAATTACATTTCAAAGGAAGTAAGTTAGGTTCATTGTAAGATAATCAGCTTAATGAACACAATGGAAACCATATTTGACTGGTGAAAATCATAGAGATTGTCAGAACAACATGGTTTGGTTGTCACAGTCCCCAGATCAGGGTATCACACAGAATTAGTGCTGAGTTAAAATATACTAATTTGCTCCTTAAATATTTGTATCCTGCATAAACTCTATCGAGTTCTTGAGTTGTCACAGATATATATATGTAAAAAATTCCCTAGTCTTCTGTCCAATGGCCACTAACAGAAATGGATGAACCCTCCTTGTTATCACTAAACATACTTACCACACTGGTCAGTTAGTGACCACTGATCTCTTAAGATAGCACATTCAACAGTGAGAGCCTCTACAATTCAATAGCAAATGGTAAGGATAAGGATACAATGCAAATACCCCATCACTTAAGCAACAAATATCACATAGAAACTGTAGTTCATAAGTCTTAAATAGAGAAAGTAGTTTACACAATGAACAACAAACATATATTTTATATACTTCTAACTTTTATTGTCATTTTTACAGGGTTTTTTGCTGGTCTTAATCGTTCAGGTAAGTCAATTTTTATTATTTTTTTAGCCTTCAGAACTTAATATTTTAATAGATAAGGTCACTAAATAAACACTCAAAGCTTCAAAATGACCTACACTCTAAACAGAAATGCTAAAAGCTTCCCCCTTAGCACCTTTATTTATAATCTCACCCTAAGCCATTTAATCTTACTGAACACTTTGTTATACTGAAGCAACTGCTGGTCAGGACCCACTTGTACATATTTTATATAATCAGTGTTGCCAACCTGTTATCCTGCTGAAGTCTGTAGTGTAAATAATAATAATGTGCTATTTTATGTTTCTCTACAGTATACGCCTTTGCTATTCTGGGCGTAATTTCCCTGATAATTGTTATAATTGGAGGATGGGCACTATGGAAGCACATCCGGTAAGTTACAGGGAGCTGCCTCCCCTAATAAAGTTGTCTATACATTTTAGCCATGTTCTTTAGATATTTATATTTGTTTATTAAACATCTGTGCAACCCACAAAACTCACAAGACAACAGAAAAGCTTTGACATCTTTTACTGCATTTAATGATTGTGCCACTATTTTCTATCATGTAAAATCATATTTAGATCCACTTTAACATAAAATTTGCTGCTCATTATAGCTGTTGCTGCTCCTGAGGTCTATACACCATTTACATACGTTGTTTTGTTGCCTACAGAAAACATAACAGATCTAATTTTATATATATATAACACAATGGCCTGGTCTCTATTTCTGTTGTAAACTATGTCAACTGTTAATGGAGATACTTTTTGTTACCGCCAGTTTACACAGCTTACAATAGCAATAGGGACTGGACCAATGTATTTTCCTCCTTTGATTTTATCTGTTACATTTTCCACAAAACAAGCCGACACCCCCAGTGACTAACGGGCACAAACTTAACACACAAACACAAGGGTTTAAAACCTTTCCCAGGTTGTAGTGTCACATTCTTTTTTGTTATGTTTATATTTATTTAATTAATTCTTTGACAATCACAGTGTAATGAAGACAGGGAATTATTTGACATTTTAAATTACATTTATTAATTATTTACTTTAGGAATTAATTTATTCAGTAGAGCTTTCCTAGGTAATTTTTGTAGGTGTAAAATAAATTATTGGCGCTACAGATTCTGGGTAAAACAAGATGAATTTAACAACTGAATTCTGACTTAGTGGAAACGACACATTTACTAATAATATTATATAGTCAGAATATAATCATATAAAAGGAACATTGCCATAGATTATACTTCTCTAAAAACTCATTAATGGCTAATGTTATGGATTTTTTTTTATAGTTTTAATATTGTTCCCCCCCCCTTTTTTTTTTTTAAAGAAAACCAAAGCTTGATGATGAGGAACAGCCTAAAATGATCCCAATCATCAGGAAAGGTAAGAACATTTACATGCTGGTTATATAAGGACAAAGTAACTCATTAGTAAGGATGAAATAGGATTTTTTTATGGGTTGTATGGGATTGTATGGAGCAAGACTAGGGGTTAGCACAATAGCATAATTATAAGGATGCTATGGAACACTAGGAGATTTCAGTTTTTATAAAGCAAATAGAGAAGAGTTAGGAAGAACTGTTTGCATTGTATCAATTAAGAGACTATAAATATATATATATATATATATATATATATATATATATATATAATGTATAACAATACAAGGATATGCAATTTATTTTTATATTTCTTTTGAAGCTTCTATTAAAAAGGAGAAGAGGAGAAAGAAGGAGAAAAAGCAGGACAGAAAGAGGAGGAAGAGGGAGGAAAAAGATGTGGAGCAGAAGGAGGAAGAGAAAGTGGTGGATGTAAAGGAGCAAATGATCAAGGATAAAAACTCAGTAGACGGTAAGAAAAGACAATAGGAATCAAGAAACATATTTTAAAAGGAAACAAGAACAGTAAATAAAAAGATATAGAGAATGTTATAGAATAGAAAAAAAAGACTAAAGGGGAAAGAAGTAGATAAGGAAATGGATAAGATAAGAAAGGATACACTGGTGCAATAAAAATATAATCTACAGGGAATTATATTGGGCCATAGGACAAGTGATAGAAATACAATTATATAGAACACATAGGTATAAAGACAGGATCACTCAGCACAGTATGGAATTTATTTATTAACAGTAATGGAAACGTCTCACTATACACACAATGAAAAATACTTGATAAGCACCTAACACTAGGTAGGCAATTCATTATCATTAATGTTATAGACATTGTCACCTACTTTTATATTAATATAGCAGTATTGCTGATCAGACAGTAAAGCATGCTATATAAACCTACAAATAAACCATAATATAGCTACAATCATTATTAAAGGGACAGTCTAGTCAAAATTAAACTTTCATGATTCAGATAGGGCATGCAATTTTAAACAACTTTCCAATTTACTTCTATTATCTAATTTGCTCAATTCTTTAGATATCCTTTGTTGAAGAAATAGCAATGCACATGTGTGAGCCAATCACACAAGGCCTTTATGTGCAGCAACCAATCAGCAGCTAATGAGCATATCTAGATATGCTTTTCAGCAAGTGATATCAAGAGAATGAAGCAAATTAGATAATAGAAGTAAATTAGAAAGTTGTTTAAAATGACATGCTCTTTCTTAATCACTAAATAAAAAATTGGGCTTCATGTCCCTTTAACCTTTTACAGCAGGAATTGTTCTGGATTATTAGAATTTACAAATATAAACATTAAACTACAATCCATAATGCAGGGTTAAACAAAATTGCTATTTATGATTTTCCATATTATACATATAACAATGTCCTAATTTAAAAAAATTTATGTTTTAAAATAGCTAAAATTGAAACCAAAGAACAAGGTACACAGACAGATGGCACAGAGAAAAAAACATGGAAACTCCTGGAATACTGGATAAAAAGAGATCTAGAAATACAGAGACGGCGGGAGGAAGAACAAAGGGAGGAGGAAGAGTTTTTTAACTAAAAGAACAACTAAAGCTACCCCTCTCTCTGATATATTTGTCCAATGTGAAATATCCCTAAATACGTCCTGCTTTATCTCCTTGATCTCATGATTTCCCTCCCTGGCCAAACAAACATCCTCACCTGATGCCATCACGTTTACTGAGTGATTAATAAAATTCTAATTAAAGTAGAAAGTAGTTTGTATTTTTTTAAGTTTAAAAAACAGTTTATAGATGTACAACAAGAAATGTATAGATAATCTCTTAGTGCACAAAGAATAATTGCTCAGGTTCTCAAGCGTTAAAGTTGACAAGAGTTCTCCATGGATATAATTTATGTCTCTAGATGACAATTCTAAGGGGCATGTAGAGCTATTTGAATATTCTGATATATATGATTAGTCCGTATCATTTAACCAATACTTAGACACAAATTATAATAAGCATATGTAAATAAAGAACCTTACATAGATAAACTAATTCCAGTAATCTAGGTTCTTATAAACTGCAGAGGTTTAACTTGATATTCCATATAAAGAACAAGAGGAATTTTGTATATGTGCATCTAAAGAACAGTGTTCCTGGTATAACTTTTTTTTTTTTTTTTTGCAAAACATTTTTTATTGAGGTTTTTTAGAAAATGTTACAAACAGAATCACTAGTAGATAGTAACAACAGAATAGTTATAGTTTGGACATACAATTTTAGCATATATTTATAGTGGAAAGGCTGTGCCATACTAATATATCCTATGAAGAATTGAAACGGTAAGAACACTGTGCTTATGTAATGCATGGCTTAAAACTATTACTCCACCTGTCTGTAAAAGGATATATCATTGCACAGAAAGGAGCCAGTCAGTGGAAGTAAGAGTCCAGAGTAAATCAAACCAGTATGTCTATAAGAATTCTGCATAATACGTTACAAAACCTCGATTTTATAGTATGAAAAGGAATGCTGATGGTCCCCCTATTGTGGTGGTAGACATACAATAGTTTATTCAAGTATGAATGGGGCAATAAAGGGGAGTTGGCATTATGATTTTTTTGGGGGGGAAGGGAAATGCAGCGGGCAGGAGCCGCTCTAATTTAGATAAAAGGGGAAGGAGGGGGGGGGAGGGGGGGGAGCCAATTGGGATGCCAGACAAGTGGGACCTTTAGGTCACTAAATGTTGGGTAAAGAACCGGTAAGAATATCTTCTTTTTCGAAAGTATATTTATATTTAAGGGAGGAGAACTAAGATATGTTTTACTCTTTTTCATTGTATATACTATTTAATAACATTATGTAGCGGGTCAAACCATTACATGGAGTGAAGATAAATGAACGGCAAAGGATAGGGGGAGGAGTATATATCATTAAACCTGGTGATTCGAAGTGAGTGTTCTTGTCTTGGTCGTGAATAGAGCCATGTTCAGGAACTAAATAAGAGTGTTAGGGAGACTAGCAATTCAGAGATTTCAAATGGTATCTAGTGTTAACATACATATTGTCCAGCTATATTTCCATAATAATAGGTGGACCCAGGCTCTATAGATAACTTTGAGGTAAAACAAAAAGACAGTCATCCCCAGAGTCTGCTAGATAGCATAGTGATAAACCCCTGCACATATAGTGGAGTCTCGTGTTACATTAGAAAAAGTGTGTAAGCAACCAAATGAGCAATAAAACGCATAAGGGCTCCGCCTGTTACGTAGAAGTTGAAACTAAGCTCCCCAGATACTGCAATGGGATACATGTATATTTTAAAAAAAATATTAGGTTGTATAAACAGCTAGGAGTGCATACAGATATTTCTTGGTGTACTTGTCGCTTATATACAGTAGCTGCATTACCAGAACGGATCCGCTGTCTGGAGTAAATTAATTAATAACCTAACTGATGTCTATGCTAGTAACAATAATCATGCTGAGTATCCATTTAGGGACTTTAACATATGTGGTCATAACAATTAATACCAAATAATTATAGAATAACTAGTAGACCTATCTGGTTATAAGTCAGTAAGAGAGCATATCAGACTAGGGATGAGGGAGTGCATCATATTATGGGATATTTATAATAGAAAAGTCTCGCTTTTGTGAGACCTTAGAAGACCATAGGGGAATTATATACTTTTAGTTGTGGGGCCTCTGTGACCAAATAGAGGTATAGTATTATGTTGGCCCATGAAGCTAGATAGAGTGGGTAAGTTGAGCTTAGAAGATACGGTCTGCTATAAATAAACTTAGTGTGGGGAGCAGATTTTCAGAGTTTTTAGCTGTAGCTGATTAGTAAGTCAGTTATAGTATTAAATCTGGAGTAGAGCCCAGGGTTATGTTAAACCATTATAGGTACTCTCAAGTTCTAAAAGCATATGGGGAAAGGCGATAACATTATTTCAACTGAATGAATACATGCAACAAATATAAGAACAAACAGAACATAGAGGTAAACACTCACATATATTACCATAAAGCAGAGCCATTTCATGGTAATGGCTTACCATCTAAAGCATAATATACGGGAACCGCAATTTGTAAATCAAACAAAATACATGGCAAACAAACATAACAGCGGTGTTCAGAGTGTAGGATCAGTCAGATTTATCTTCTTCCTAACATATTATGAGAAGGTGAGGCTTAAAGGAGGTGTCTCAGGTCTATGTATTGTGAGTTTGTAAGAACCCCAGCTTAAATAACAGGTATATGTATGTAGATGTGGGTTATATCTGAAAAGATAGACATATGTGTGCATACAACTTAACTTTATAGGGACTAAGAGTATGAGACAAGCAACACATGTATACATAGCAATGCTAGTTTAGGTCTTATGGCATAGGGAACTTGGTAAGCCATGTCTCTGCGTTTACAGGAAAAAGTGTTGTAGCTAAAAGGAAGCGTTAAAAGGCTTGTTAATACAGTCTTTCACATGTCTAACTGCCGATAGCGGTTTTCAGCAAACACTTGTCACCAAAGTCAGAGATAAGTTCTCTCAGGGGCCAGTGCATTGAAGGACGTTAACCCACACCAAATCGGTACCACAGACTCGGAAGGTTTGCTAAGTCAAACAGTCCTGGATCCCACAGCCACCTCAAACATCTGCTCGGAGCTCTTAATGGAGTACCGGTCGTATTGATAGCGCTCCGAGAAAGCGCCTTGTAATTGCCCTCAAAAGTTATGTCCTTCCTGCTAGAGATGTAGAATAGACTCCCTTGGGTAAGATATATAGACCGGTAGCCTTTGTTTACCTGGTCAGAGCCGCAGGAGCTCCCGGTTGGTGACTGAATGCGCAAAGTCTCTGTGGGGCTGTTGAGCCGTTCACAATGCTCCGTGAGGCTAAGCTGAAGCCCCCTGTCAATCCGGCTAGATGTGGCCTCCGAGAAATGCCTCTGATAACTTAGGTCTAACAAGACCGTCTGTAAGCCTCTATGCTATGCTTCCATGTCAGGGTCAGGAGTGAACCCATCAGCAAGATTTGGTGTAGCCTCTATAGCGCTTTGCAGAGGTGGGTATATTACAAGCTCCGATGCCTCTCGGTCTAGTGGCCGGCGGGGTAACATTGCTGTCAATTTGTCTACCATGGCGGCCAGATCTCTCCTCAGCTCTCCAAAGCAGGTTTGAAGCGATTGTTCCATCCTAGTCTCCCATCTAGTTAAAGGCTCCATTCTGAATCAAAAATGGCGATTCGCGCCACTGCAGATAGAAAATTGGCACCAGCTTTAGGCTTTATTTATCCGTGAAGTTCACAGTTAGTGCTTTCAGTGCCTAAGCATCCAAGTAGCTTCAATGTAAATCCGAAATAACAGATAAAGAAGAGCCCTCCTAGATAATATAAATGTCATTTTTTAAAGTTATATCTGAGGAGCTCTAGAGATGCACGTCTGATCGCTCTGCTTGTTGGCTCCGCCCCCTCCTGGTATAACTTTTAACCACTATGCATCAGTAACATAAGTGGGGTAAATGATCACAAAATATAAGAGTTTTAAAAGCAATTGCAAAACCTCTCTCTGTTTGGCTCCTTCTTGCCATATTATCATAATAATGCCACGTCTTCTATCATATCTGTTTTTTAGACATAGGAGGGAAGAAAAGGGAAAAACCTAGGGGGATAGGGACAATTACTTCCCTATCAAAAATGGATATTTATATTTTATTTTCCTGTTAAAGTGCTAACAGCAATCATTCCAAATCACTAACAAAACTAATAATTCTTACGCATCATAGAAAATTAGAACTTTTCTATGCTACATATATAGACCAGTATTTCTAGTATTGGTTCTCAAGTGGGAGAATAGCCTTTGGACCATGCCCTGGTTAGTGCTAGTTTGACTGCAGAGAAAGAAAATATGCAAGAAAATATTTCTCATTTGTGATAACCAAAGATAGAATAGAGCTGCCTCTGGTATACATATCTGACACTTAGTTTAGCACATATATGAAAGCCCTTTTCCCAATGGCTTAGAAAATGATAGAGGTCTCAATTCCCCCACCTGACTTCTATCTCAGTTGCCAGTCTCAGTTTACCAGTAGCATCCAATCAAAATGCAGATTTACCAAAACAAAGTTCATCCTTTGCTGAAATCCAGATAGTTAACTTGTGAGACCTCTGAAGTTGTGAGGCGCTGTGCAGTGTCTTTGTCTACATACCATGCTGAGTCCACTATGCTTGTGAGCCAAAAAAAAAAGAATATGCTTCAATGATCCATACTACTCCTGAGTAAAAGTTCTTATGAGAGCAACAATTGGTGGGAAACCAGGAAGTGTGTGGAGCAGTTGCTGAGAGTTTTGTTATACCTGTTACTGTGAGAAGAGTATCAGGCAGTGGATACATAAATAACACGACCCAAGATAACCTGAGTAACATTATAAGACAACCAACCCTGTTACCAATCTAACAACAAACGTGAAGGAAAGAGTCACAGGGTGCCTGCACTGACACAGTAGATTTGTGAACCATGGACTGTAGGAAATAGTCATACTAATGACACAGAGAACATTTTCTTTAACCCTTTCATGCTGGGGCAAGTGGTTACCATCAGAATAAAGTTATGACAAATTAAATCACGCCAAATGTAGAGGTGATCACGATTTCAAGGCCGGTATCAGATCATGGGGGACTGCCTACAATGCTACACCCCCCCATTCCAATTTCCCATTAAACAAAAGGAAGAGGCTGCAGGTCCCCAAAAAAAGGTAGGAAGTTCCATGCCGTTCTAAGGGTGTTAAAGCCCAGTGCTCTTAGGATGGTATGGAACGTCATAAGGGCGTGAAGGGGTTAACACATTAATCTCAGCACAATAACAGGTATCTGCATTTGAATATCGCATGTGGAATACTATATACTGGACTCTTCCATAATTGTAGTAAACATAGAGCTGGTGTCCTGGCCTAGAGAAAGTGTAGTCTAGATGGATTGTAAAAAAAGACTGAATAGAACACTACAAATATCAGGACACTACATCACTGAAAAGAGAAATAGAGTTTGAATCTACTCCGTGCCTGATGTGGTCATAACAATGGGTGAGCATGGCAACCTTAAATATTTTATAATACAAGGTGATGTAATGTCTTTGTATTTAACAGCATGCAAGAGCTAGTTCATCTCCTTATATTTTTTGTAAAAAGACTCAGACGTTAAGGGTATAGATTTCAGTAGAGACATTTGTAAATAATTTATCTAAGGGAAAAACAAAATTTATGCTTACCTGATAAATTTCTTTCTTTCCGGGCATGGAGAGTCCACAACGTTATTCCAATTACTAGTGGGATATTCAACTCCTGGCCAGCAGGAGGAGGCAAAGAGCACCCCAGCAAAGCTGTCAAGGTAACTTCCCTTACCCATAATCCTCAGTCATTTAGCCAAAGGAAAATAGAAAAAGAAGAAACACAAGGGTGAAAAGGTGCCTGAGGTTTACTCAAAAAAACTGCCAAATTATAATGAGGAAAGAGGGTGGGGTCGTGGACTCTCCATGCCCGGAAATAAATTTATCAGGTAAGCATAAATTTTGTTTTCTTTCCTATGGCATGGAGAGTCCACAACGTCATTCTAATTACTAGTGGGAACCAATACCCAAGCTAGAAGACACCGAAACAACAGGGAGGGAGAACAAGGCAGGAGGACATAAACAGAAGGCACCACCGCTTGAAGAACCTTTCTCCCAAAAGAGGCCTCAGCCGAGGCAAAAGTATCAAATTTGTAGAATTTGAAAAAAGGATGCAAAATGGACCATGTTGCCACCTTGCAAATCTGTTCCACAGAGGCTTAATTTTTGAAAGCCCAAGAAGAGGAGACAGCCCAAGTGGAATGAGCCGTAATTCTCTCAGGAGGCTGCTGTCCAGCAGTCTCATAAGCAAAACAAATCATCATACTTTTTAACCAGAGGGAAAGAGTAGTAGAAGTGGCCTTCTGACCCTTACGCTTTCCAGAGAAAAAACAAACAGGGCAGAAGATTGCTGAAAATCTTTAGTAGCTTGTAAGTAAAATTTTAGAGCAAGCACAACATCCAAGTTATGCAAAAGACATTCCTTATGAGAAGGATTAAGACAAAAAGAAGGAACAACAATTTCCTGATTAAGGTTTCGATCCGACACCACCTTAGGGAGAAACCCCAATTTAATACGAAGGACCACCTTATCTGCATGAAAAACAAGGTATGGGAAATCACACTGCAGAGCTGAAAGCTCAGAAACTCTGCGAGCGGAAGAAATAGCAAGGAGAAACAAAATCTTCCAAGATAACAATTTTATATCAACAAGATGCATCGGCTCAAACGGAGCCTGCTGCAAAACTTTAAGAACTAGATTAAGGCTCCAAGGAGGAGCAACAGGTTTATAGACAGGCCTGATTCTGACCACGGCCTGAACAAAAGCTTGAACATCTGGTAATTCTGCCAGACGTTTGTGCAAAAGGATAGACAGAGCAGAAATCTGACCTTTCAGAGTACAAACCTTTCTCCAGGCCCTCCAGAAGAAAAGATAAAATTCGGGGGAATCCGCACCTTTAGCTTCACACCAAAAAAGGTATTTACGCCATATCTTATGGTAAATCCTACGAGTAACAGGTTTACGAGCCTGAAGCATAGTATCAATGACTGTCTCCGAAAAACCACATCTAGACAGGACTAGGCGTTCAATCTCCAAGCAGTCAGCTTCAGAGAATCTAGATTTGGATGGAAGAATGGACCCTGAATTAGAAGGTCCTTCCTCAGAGGTAACCTCCAAGGTGGAAGAGATGATATCTTTACCAGATCAGCAAACCAGATCCTGCAAAGCCAGGCAGTAGGTATTAGAATCACAGACGCTCTCTCCTGCTTGATACGAGCAATGACTCATTGAAGGAGAGAAAACAGGTATGCTAGCCCGAAAACCCAAGGGACCGTACTTTGAAAGCTTGGCATTTTAACGAGACGCCATCAGATCCAACTCCGGAACCCCACACCTGAGGGTTATCCTGGAGAACACTTCCAGATGGAGAGACCACTCCCTGGGATGAAAAGTCTGTCTGCTCAGAAAATCCGCTTCCCAATTGTCCACTCCTGAAATGTGGATGGCAGATAGGAGACAATCGTGAGCTTCCGCCCACTGCAGAATGCGAGTCACCTCCTTCATGGCCAAGGAACTCCGAGTTCCTCCCTGGTGGTTGATGTAAGCCACTGAGGTTATGTTACCCGATTGGAATCTGAAAAACCGGACTAAAGATAATAGAGGCCAAGCTGTCAAGGCATTGAAAATTGCTCTCAACTACAGGATGTTTATGGGAAGAGAAGACTCTTCCCAAGACCACAGGCCCTGAGCTTTCAGAGAACCCCAAACAGCTCCCAAGTCCGTAGTCACAATCACCCAGGAAGGTCTCAGGAAGCAAGCAAGTGTTCCTGTGAAATCCACCATGAGAGAGATTCTCTTGTCAGCGATAAATCTGAATGGTCTCTGTTTCATTGACAGAGCATGCAACTGTCGCAGATGGAACTGAGCAAAATGAATGATGTCCATGGAAGCCACCATCAGACCAATCACCTCCATGCATTGAGCCACGGACGGACGAAAAGCAGACTGGAGGGAAAGGCAAGAAGCAAGAAGTTTGGACAGTGAATCTATGATTGTTCCTAGGAAACACACTCTAGTAGTTGGAACTAGAGAACTATTTTCCAGATTCACCTTCCACCCGTGGGGACGTAGAAAAGACAACAACATCTCTGTATGAGATTTTGCTAGTTGAACAGATGACACCTGAACCAAGATGTCGTCTAGATAAGGCGCCACAGCAATTCCCTGGTATATCATCACTGCCAATAGGGCTCCCAGAACCTTTGTGAATATTCTGGGAGCTGTGGCAAGACCAAACAGAAGGGTAATAAACTGGAAATGCTTGTCTAGAAAGGCTAACCTTAGAAACTGGTAGTGATCCCTGTGAATGGGAACGTGTAAATACGCGTCCTTTAGGTCTATGGTCGTCATGAACTGACCTTATTGAACCAATGGAAGAATGGAACGAATAGTCTCCATCTTGAAGGACGGAACCCTGAGGAATTTGTTGAGACACTTTAGATCTAGCATGGGACAAAAAGTTCCCTCCTTTTTGGGAATCCCGAATAGATTTGAATAGAATCCTAGACCTTGTTCCTCTAGAGGGACTGGTACAATAAGACACATGGAGGATAGGTCCTTTACGCAATTTAAGAAGGCCTCCCTCTTTACCTGGTTTGAGGATAGTCTTGACAGGAGAAATCTGCCCCTTGGAGGGCAAGACTTGAATCCTATTTTGTAACCCTGGGATACTATGTCCACAGCTTATGGATCTGGGACATTGCGTATCCAAGCCTGTCGAAAAAGAGAAAGCCAAAATCAGATCACGGGCGGACCCTTCATGCTGATTTAGAGTCAGCGGAAGGCTTTTTGTTTTGCTTTCCCTTGTTCCAGGGCTGGCTGGATTTCCAAGTGGACCTGTATTGGTCTGGTTTGGAAGAGGAGGACTTATTTCCTTTAAAAATGCGAAAGGAACGGAAATTAGAAGTCTATTGACCCTTAGATCTATTCTTCTTGTCCTGAGGTAGGAAAGATACTTTTCCACCCGTAATCTCTAAAATGATTTCCGCCAGACCAGGCCCAAACAGGGTTTTACCCTTATAAGGTAAAGCCAAAAGTTTGCCCTTTGAAGAAACATCAGCCCACCAAGATTTTAACCACAGAGCTCTACGAGCTAGGACAGTGAAGCTAGACAACTTAGCTCCCAGTCTGATTACCTGCATGTTGGCATCGCAGATAAAAGTATTGGCTAATTTAAGAGCCTTGATCCTATCTTGGATCTCCTCAATTGTAGTCTCCTCTGATATCAAATCAGACAGGGCATCACACCAGTAAGATGCTGCTCTCGCAACCATAGCAATACTTGCCGCAGGTTGCCACTGTAGTCCTTGATGGATGTACATCTTCTTTAAGTAAACCTCTAGCTTCTTACCCATAGGATCCTTAAAAGAACAACTATCCTCTATAGGAATAGTAGTTATTTTAGAAAGAGTAGAAATGGCTCCTTCTACTTTAGGTACAGTGCGCCATGAGTCACGAATGGAGTCAGCAACAGGAAACATCTTTTTAAAAACAGGGGAAGGGAACACCTGGCTTATCCCTTTCCTGAGCTATAAATTTCAGACATTTTGTCTGGAACAGGAAAAACATCCTCAGAAGAGGGAGAATCATAAACTCTGTTAAGTTTAGAAGACTTTTTAGGGTTTACAGCAACCGAAGGTTTAGAGTCATCCAAAGTAGCTAGCACCTCCTTCAGTAGTAAACGGAGATGTTCAAGCTTACATCTGAAATTAACTTCTTCAGATTCACAAGATTTTTCTCCCATAGTATCAGATTCTGAGATTTCATTCTGAGATTTCACCTTCAGAAGCTACTGAAGTATCGTCCTCGTCAGACATCTGAGAAAGGTTGACCAGCACAGTTTTATAGTCAGAAACCTTGCTAACAGACAAATGTTTAGATTTCCTCTTACGCTTACCAGAAGAAGGGAATGCTGACAAAGCCGCAGATACTGCAGAAGTAATCTGAGCTGCAAAATGCCCAGGTAAATAAACACTACCAAGGGTTGAGAGGACACAAAGGCACAGTATGAGAAACAATTAAGGCTTGGGACGTTTGAGGAGAAAGCATGTCACACACAGCATTATCCTGAGAGACACTTGGCTCAGAAGGGAGTAATTAGTCTTTAAATTTGAAAGTTTTAGCTAAGCATGAGGAACAAAATTGCACTGGCAAAACAATTTGAGCCTCTAAACATAGTAAGCATTTATCCACAGACATAGACTGATCTAATTCTGAATCCATATCTACAGAATTCAATTTCTAAATTAATCAAATTAGTGAAAAATAAAATTATTCTCAAATTTTATTAGAGATTTTTATTATTAGCATACAGATATGAAAATAAAATAAACCCCTAAAAGCAACCTCAGATTGCATGAGGCTCCTACTGGACAGGATAGACACCCCACTAGGAAGAGGAAGCCAGACTCTCCTGCAGAGATCCTCTCCTCTTGACAAAACGATCCACTTGATGAGAAAATTTAAAGTCTCAAAGCCGACACTTATACTCAATGCGAGACACTTCCTACGCATTACAGTCTCACTAAGCTCCGCTCCGGTTCAGCGGAAGTGCGGGCGTCATGTGAGCGAATCAGAAAATTAAATAAAAAGTGCGCGAAAATAGTAAAAACGTCTCAAAGCAAAACCGTTATTATAGTCCCTCTGAACTGATATATCCAAACATGTCTGTAACGTAATCAAGTGTCAAAGTCAATGTCTATTATATGCCTATGTTCTAACAATTAAGGAAAACCCTTTAACCCCTCAGCCAAGTGAACTCTGAAATATCCTTAAGTCTCTTACAGTGAACCTTTATTTTTAGCACATAATGTAAATAGATTTGTCCATAAGATGTATCCTTAACTAAAAAGGATAACTTTGCCCCAAAATGGATCCATATGAGGATTAGCCTCTTAAGTGCTGCTATCCTTCAGTATCTAGAAGGAAAAGGCACTTAGCTTAGATCCTGCAGGAAAGATTACCACTACTTAGGTGTGACAGGCACTCCACTCCCGGTCATAAACCAGTAGGAAAAAAAGAAAGAACAGAGTAACTAACTCTGGCTTTCTGCAAAGGGGTAGCAAAGTGTTAAAAGTAAAGCAAAGACTACCTCACTGCCTTTTAACTGCTAAAAGCCACCACCACTCTTACTAAAAGAGATTGACATGGACACAGCTAGACCCCAATCCTTGCTTGCAGGGAAAAGTACCAATAAAAGGATTAAATATCTTCAGACACCAACTTCGCACATCCTCCATTGACAGAGGCAAAGAGAATGACTGGGGATTAAGGGTAAGGGAAGTTACACACTTAACAGCTTTGCTGGGGTGCTCTTTGCCCCCTCACGCTGGCCAGAAGTTGAATATCCCACTAACAATTGGAATGACGTTGTGGACACATTGCCATAGGAAAGAGAAGTTAATTTTAAGTGAGAAGGCTCAGGTGTAGTTTTTTGCTTTACAATATTTTTGCTGAAAATAAAATAATTTACCAAAGGACTTTATGTACTCACATATAAACCTTGCAATTTCTTAGATGTGCAAAACAAAGATACCCATTTAATAGCATTATTTTACCTAAAAACCTCAAAGATCATAGTAAACTGCATGGTGCCATTTGAGATTACAATTCTAGGTCTACACCCAAGACTCTGGCTGTTGGGGCAGATTAATGATAAGCTGTTGCTCAAAGAAAGGAATCGGGAAGTACAAATCCTTTCAACACTTCCCACATGTTCATGCTTAAACCATTGGTTCATTTTAGTCCTATCCAGGTCAAGGGAAGTGACAGTCAAAGGCTTGCCTTTTCTGGAAAATTGAATAAACATATGAAGTAATCTGTGAGTGCTATCTGGACCTTATCTATTTTTTTTTTTTTAAAAGATAGACTTTGGGGTCGATTTATCAAGCTGTCGCGGACAGGGGGAGCACATATGAGCCCCTGTCCGCCGCAGCACACCTCTGGCAAACTTAATTCCGCTGCCAGATTTCAACATTGCACATGAGCACTATTTTGCGCTTGCGTGCAATCCCGCCCCCTGCCCGTGCACAGCCAATCATGTGCGGGCAGGAGCTGTCAATCTCCCTGGTCGAACGAGACCGGGGAGATTGAAATTCGCCACATAAGAGGTGGCGAAAGGTTAGGAAAGCTGCGGTCTGATGACCGCTGCTTGTTAAATACGATCTGCATGTTCTCTTGTGAGAACCTGCAGTCGTAGGGGGTTGAAGGCTGGCGAAAGCCTTTGATAAATCAACCCCTTTGTGTCTAAAACATTAGTATATAGTGTTACATCTTTATGGTTTAAAGAAATTGGTCGTTCATGTTCACAAAAGAGGGACCTTTGTCTAGCTTATGAATTGTCACGGTTTAAAGGGACAATCTACTTGAAAATTGTTATTGTTTAAAAAGATAGATAATCCCTTTATTACCCATTAACCACCCTTTGCTACTGGGAATTTCAGAGAAGAACTTGCCCAAAATACAGGAGAAATTTTTTCTATCACTCCATTTAAACAGAAATAGAGCCTTATTTATTTTTTATTTACCTGTTAAAACTATACATATATTTTTAAGTAGACAACCCAAGGTGTTGATATAAGCCCATTTTGGTATATTTCATGCCACCATTTCACAACCAAATGCAGTCATATTTTTTTTTTTACTTTTTCACAACTTTGGGTTTCTCACTGAAATTAATTACCGCTTGTGCAATCATGACACAAATTATTATAAAAGCTTCTCTGGGGTCCCCTTTGTTCGGAAACAGCTTTGCTATTGGTTTTTGGTAATTAGAAGGCTGTTAATTGCAGCTGCACACCACACTTCTATTATTCCCGATAGTGAAGGGGTTGATCAGGTAGCTTGTAGTATGGAGATTAACCTCCCACCTGACACTCCCCCCTTCACTCATCCCCCCACCATCTTAAGTCCTGGCACTATGCCAGTATGCAGTTTAGGGTTGTTGTTTTTTTATTTATTTATTTTTCTGCAGTGTAGTGATCCTCCTCAACCCTCCAACATCCCTGATCCCCCTTTAAATAGCTCTATAACCCTCCCTCTCCCACTAATGGTGGCCATCTTTGGTACTGGCAGCTGTGTGCAAATACCTAATATGTACATATATTTTTTTTTTCTTCTTCATTTTTCTGTAGTGTAGTTAGTTAGGGCCCCCCACCCCCCCTATTTCACTTTTTTTCCGTAGTGAAGCTCTCCATCCTACCCTCTCCCCTCATTTTTTTCTGCAATGCAAGGTCCATCCCACTTCTTCCCACTCCCTTCTCCCTCCGCCGCTAGGCTGCCCACCTGCACGCCTCCCACTGACACCAGCAGATTATCGTTACAGACGGTAACACACAAAGTGTCCCCGTCTGTAACAATCTGGCATCTACCCTCATATGGAATCAGATCACCGATTGTGCTCTGTTTCCATATGCAGACAGATGCCTGCAGCTCAGGAAGACCATCTTTTGGCTGTCATGTTCTGGAGCTCCCGGCGACATATATATATATATATATATATATATACACACACACACACACACACTATGCGTTACAATGAGCTTCATACTGCATGACATATATAAATATATATATGTCCTATTGGGTCAAGATGTTAATACACTTTTTAACTCTATGATTACCTGTATCTAAGCCCTTACAGACTGTCCCATATCTTAGAGCTTTTTACAATCTTGCATTTTAGCCAATCAGTTCAGGTTCTTGTATAACCATTATTTTCCACGGGAATAAGTACGTTATCAATTTGGCACAAATGAATTAGCACTGTCTGGCTGTTGTCCAATATTTAAAAAGCTAATAAAAAGGACTGATAAGAGGAGGCCTGCAGGAGCTTATAAACAGGCAAACATAGAGGTTATAAAGTATATTAATATAACAATGTTGGTTATGCAAAGTTGGGGAATAGGTAGAAAATGTGTTATCTATCTTTTTAAACAATAAAATAAAATCAAGTATCTCTGGGTTACTTCCCCAACTCCACGCTTCATTACACTTTCAGAAATAAAAGCTGACACTAGCTTACCCAGGCACATGACTTTCGAATACACAAGAATGAAGAGTTTCCTTCTCAGTTGGGGCTTCAAACCTGAACTATATCGACCTAGAACACTGTGGGAAACGATTTGGCAACAAGGATGCAAATTACACAGACCCCTTTCCACACACTACACCCTGATAGGGAACGCAGACTCCGAGAATAAGCTCCCACATCTGCTTAAATGGGAATCTCTATTACACATGACTGTAACACCACAGACATGGCAACATGTTATCTCCCTTACCAAAAAAGCATTACATTGTGTTACTCTCTTTGAAACGTATTATAAAATACTGAAACATTGGTACCTTACCCCCGCTAGACTTAGTAAAATGTTTAACACTTCATCTCCCTTGTGCTGGCGTAACTGTGGTAACAAAGGAGACTCTACACATATGGTGGGATTGCCCCAAGCTGAGACCCTTATGGAACACCTGTTTTCGGACATTAGCGGGATTAGGTATAGCACTCCCCATGAAACCCTCTAATGCCCTCCTTCACATTGGCATTCTTAAATTACCTAAACACCAAGCCTACTTAGCTATCTACTTACTTACAGCTACTAAAACAGCTATAGCTAAAGCATGGAAGTCCAACACTCCCCCAAAATGGTCATATATTTTAAATTATATGGCATTTATTTATAACATGAAGAAAAACATTTTCTATTCTTTAAATTTCTCGGACCTATTTGAATTGGTGTGGGCAGACTGGCAAACCCGTTACGACACTACTTGGTCCCCAAAACCTGAGGCGGAGATACATTAGAAATGACCGCCTTGTCTCTCTACTGAGTAAGAGTTCTTCCCCCACCTTTACTCCCCCCCCACCTCGCCCTTCCCTCCCCCCTTCCCCTACCCCAACTTATTCCTTCTAGAGATAAGAACTATCTTATACCTACCTTCCATTTTATACATATACTCTAATATGAAATGTTGAAACTGTTTGGACCTTCTGTTTGTATTCATATTAGGAGCCTGCGTGCTCCGAGTATATCTCTTATACTATTTATGTAACTGAGAATATCTTATTTAAAGGGACACTCAGGTTAAATTAAATTTTCATGATTCAGATACAGCATGTAATTTTAAACAACTTTCCAATTTACTTCCACTAAAAAAAATATGCACAGTCTTTTATATTTACACTTTTTGAGTCACCAGATCCTACTGAGCATGTGCAAGAATTCACAGACTATACGTATATGCATTTGTGATTGGCTGATTGCTATCACATGGTACAAGGGGAGTGGAAATATACATAACTTTGAAATTTGTTATAAAAAAATCTACTACTCATTTGACGTTCAGACTAAGTGCTATTGCATTGTCTTGTTATCTTGCATTTGTTGATTATGCAAATCTAATGTGTTGACTGGTCCTTTAAATAAAAACTTCTTAAAAAAAATAATAAAAATAAATAAATAAAATCAAGTAGACTGCCCCTTTAAGCCTCTAGGAATCCAGGAGGAATTTCAACTGTCAACTCTACACTATTTTAGACAAGGATGAAATAGTTGTGGTAGGAATAACATAGAAAAGTGCTAAATATCCATCAGACTCTGAGATCTTATTGGTGAGAGTCCACAAGCTATCACATGTTGGATTAAAGTCCAGTCCTATAACAGGAGGCAAAACACAACAGAGCTTTTATCCCTCCCACTTTATCATGATTCCTTAATTAATGTTTTGCCTTCAGCAAAGAGTGATGGTGAAACTTAAAATGCTGATCTACACGTCAATTGAAAGGTGTTCTCAGACCAATGTGAGACCCATTATCCCCATCAGAGAGCCAGGAATAAGACAGAGGGGAATGCAGGAGTACATGTGGCTGTAAATCTCCTTCTGGGAGTTTATCAAAAGCCTGCCTCAGGTGTCGCTGGAATTCATCCTGCTCCTGATCCAGATCATGTGTCAGTGCATACTACACAGAACAAACTCTTCTACTGAAAGCAGGAACCCTACATCTTGGTAAGACAGTAAAGTGAGTGCTGACACGTAAGTAGGTATTTGCAATCACATATCCCACCGGCTATTAGCATTACATTTACACGTGATTCACATACCCTGGGGACATAGTTACAGTCACCAGATAATACATACAGTTTTAGGCACTTTTACACATTTACAGTAAAATGGAGCTCTCAGGTTTTAGCACTTACTAGAGCTCTGCTCCTGATTCTCAGCAGGCTCTCAGACGATCAAAATCATTTCTAAATTTGGGGAGCTCATTTTCTGAAGTTTTTTTAACTTTTTTCTGTGCAGACCTTAGGGGGTTAACTTTATCCTGCCAAAACTGTGATCTGCTTCTCCTTTTCATTTTTGATGACACACTGCACATTTTCCTCAGAACTACATATTAACCCGCACCAATTATAAAGCTTAAATATTGATAAAGCCATTACTGGTATCCAAGGTTTGCTACATGGTTGGAATGCCCTTCCCCTATACATCTCCTCAAAATGACCGTTATCCGAAAATAATGTACCCTTTACACTACTCATTGACGAATAAGAACTTACGTACAAGCTAATTTTCATCTGGAGACATAGCAATGTCCTAATATTCAATGGTACAACTGGGCATCCTTAATTAAACTGGTCATATGCTGGCTCATGCTTTCCAACTATTTCCTGCCTAACTCTAAACTATCCTCTCTTCTTCCACATAAACAAAATATCCTGTTTAGAGACCCTTTGAGAGCTTGGACCAAGGTATGTAAACTATAGAACATTAATGGTACAATCAGTAAATACCTTCCCATTCAGGGAAATCCTGACTTCATACCTGGATCTACTACTAGGGACTTCCGAGCCTGGGAACTTCTTGGAATTACTTCAGTTGTGCAATTTCAAAACCTGGTCTCCCTACAAATTCTCCACTTCAAAGATATCCAGGAGCAACACATCCTACCTAACACTTATAAATTTGCTTACTATCAATACTGTCTCTGTATACAATACCTCATGTACACTGGAAATTTGACTCCTAATGTGTCCAATGTGGACCATCTTTGTATCTTAGCCAAGCAAGGATCCCATTAGATTACGTTTATGTATATAAGGTGATTGCGGCACAGTATAAACAGCTTTCCTTGCAAAAAGTATTGACCAAGAGGCAGGGGGTGAGGTGTTTATCTTTCACACCAGAGGAAATAACAAATAGTCTTGCCAAAGTTTAAATTACGCTTAAAATGGGTACCAGGAGCGCAGGATATCTGTAATAAATGCTTGTTCTCTTCTCCAGATCTAGTACATTTAACGTGGGATTGCCCCAAACTGAAAAGTTTTTGTGGTACGTTATCTTTCTGACTTTCAGAAGTACTTTAACGCTGTCAATTATATATATTATAGGTTCTTAAATATGGTCGTATTGATGGCTAGGAAACATATACTACAATACTGGAGTAAGAAAGGAGCTCTAACTTAACACCTTACATACTCCGTTGTTAGTTGAACAGGCAGATGTTCAAGAAAACCTTGAAATAAGAATCAAGGCCTTCATTCACAAATGGGAACCCTTTTTGCTATACATACCAGTACCATTACAGAATAACATTTTGCAACATTCCATATTTTCAACATTCCATATTTATGTTCAATGAAAACTTACAGGGCAGAGGGTGTCTACCTACACCCTAAATGACATTGGCTTAGGCTTATTTGGCTCAGACAGAAAGTCGAGAGTCTGGGGGACATCCACTTGTTTACCTCTTCTTAAGGTACCCTTTATGTTCTTTTTGTTCTAGTTATTTCGTTTAGGAGTACTGCACTCTTAGGTTTTGTTCTTTTCAAGTTTTTTTTTATGTTTCTTTTGTTCTTATTTATTAGGATTATAAAATAAAAGGCTTAAGTACTTCATAGATTCTGTTACTTTCCTTGACTTAACATTGCCAGAGCTGCCTAATTATAAAACCAGTAGTAATGTTTGTAATTGTATCTTGAATGTTGATCTTAATGTTACTCTTATTTCTTTAGCCTATTCAGTCATCTGTGATGGTATTCATCTTTCTTTATTAAATAAAGTTATAATAAAAAAAAAAAAACCTTATAATTTGCGTAGATGCAATTCCTTTTCCTGTAGTGTCTATAAGATACAATTTGAAGTGCATAACAGAGCACTACTGCAGTGCAGGACAGATTAGGCCACAATCATAAAACTTAAATGGGTTAAAAATCTACATTACACTGAAGTCCTACAAATACAGCCCCAATTCCAAAAAAGTTGGGACAGTATGGAAAATGCAAAAAAGCAAACAAAAAGTCATTTGAAAATTCAATTCACCCTGCACTATATTGAAACCACATTATTAACACATTATTTGATGTTTTACTTTCTGAATTTAATGTATTTTGAAAATATACACTCATTTAAAAGCTGATGACTGCAACACACTCCAAAAAAGTTGGGACAGGGGCAATTTAGGACTAATAGCGATTCGACAAGTTGAAATACGAAGGGGATGTGAAACAGGTGAGGCAATCGTTTAATCATAGTATTTCCGCCGCTGCATCCACAGATGCAAGTTGGGGCTTTACTATGCAAAGCAGAAGCCATACATCAACACTGTCCAGAAGAGCTGCCGACTTCTCTGGTCTCGGTCTCATCTGTGATGGACAGTAGCACAGTGGAATCCTATTTTGTGGTCCAACGAGTCAACATTTCAAATAGTTTTTAGAAAAAACAGCCGTTGTGTTCTCCGGGCCAAAGAGGAAAAGGACCATCCAAGCGGTTATCAGCGTCAGGTCCAAAAGCTAGAGTCTGTCATGGAATGGGAGTGTGTTGGTGCTCATGGCATGGGTAACTTGCACATCTGTGAGGGCACCATTAATGCAGAAAGATACTTATACATTTTGGAGCAACATATGCTGCCCTCCAGATGTCGTCTTTTCCAGGGACGTCCCTGCATTTTCTAGCAGGACAATGCCAAACCACATTCTGCCCGGATTACAAGCGCATGGTTGCATAAGCAGAGTGTGCGGGTGCTAGCAGAGCCTGTCTGCAGTACTGACCTGTCTCTGATTGAGAATATGTGGCGCATTATGAAGTGCAAAATAAGGAAATGAAGGCCCTGTATAGTTGCACAGCTGAAGACATGCATAATGGATGAATGGGGGAAAATTCCGCTTGCTAAACTTAAAGGGACACTGAACCCAAATTTTTTTCTTTTGCGATTCAGATAGAGCATGCATTTTTTTTTTTTAAATAATTTTTATTGAGATTTTCTTATATAATACAGAAGGAAAAAGAAATACAAATAGATATGCTTGTCAACATATACATATGAGGGTACTTTCATTCCTTATAATTGTATAGAACATAACAATCTGTATATCTTAGAAACAATTATCATACAGTTATTATAGGTAGAGCTAGGTAATCATATTTAATCCTTATTCAAAAGGTGGGAGGGGGAAACCAATTATAGCTCAACTGATATAAAGGGGTACAAGCTTATGCTGATCTAATAAAAAAGAAAGAATAAACCATTATATGACTGTTGCATAGTATAAACCCTTGATTTAAACCGCTTTCCCCTTTCTTTCCCCTCCTTCTTCCCTTTTGCCTTTCTTCCTTTCCTTCCCCCCTTTCCCTTTTTTATTTATATTTTGGACCAACAGATTATCATTAGCAACACATACTGAACAAAACCATAAAGATTTTTAACTTCAAGAAAAGAAAGAGAGAAAAAAAAGAGAAAAGAAAGAAAAAAAAAAAAGGAGGGGAAGCGTGGAAGCCCCCCCTCCCCCCGCATCTCCAATCGCGTTCTCTTCCCTTACCAAATACCCAACAAAACTATTTCAGTGTTTCTGAACGTAAAAATCAAGTGATCAATTTCTCTAGGTGGAAATATTCTAATAAATTTAGACCATTTTTTTAAAGAAACTGCATATTTCCTTATCCGAGTTCAGGTCTGTAGTCATTTGCTCAATTATAAGTTGTTTTTTAAGATAATTCTGAACTTCTGTTTTCGACAGAGAAAATTTACTCTTCCAATTCTTAAAAATTAGGTTTCTGGCAGCAAGAATAACAAGGTTTATTATCTTAGCTTCATTAGAGGACATTTTTTGATCTGTAAAAAATATTATGTCTTTTAGAGTGGGTCTTTGAAGGGATATTTTAAGCACATTGAGTATCCAGAATTCTATTCTGTTCCAAAATTGCTTTAGTTTGGGACATGACCATATCATGTGTATTAGATCTGCGGCTGGTAGACTACATTTTGGACATTTACTGAAGTTTTTATTGTTCCATCTAGCTCCTTTATCTGGAGTATAATAGGTTTGATAGATTAATTTTATATGGGACTCTCTCCAGGTCTCCGAAACCGTGGCATGAAAGAACAACTGTATTGATCGTGCTACATGACGCTTCTGATCAATATTATCAGAGATAAGATCTGACCATTTGTGAGCTATACTTTCTAAATTGGAACCTTCAGACTGTGAAACCAGGTATAAGTACCAAGTAGAGATAGAATGGTGACCTGCTTTGGCCAAAGTCGTCCAGTTCTCAAGTTTACCCCATGACCATTTCCAGGGGAAAGTATTAATTAATTGTTGGACATAATGTCTTGCTTGTAGAAATGCAAAAAAATCTCTATTATTTAGATCAAATTCTTGTTTCAGTTCATCAAAGGATCTGATGACTCCTGTTGTTGGGTTGGGTTGATAAATTGAGAAACATAATAAAGGCATTTCCTCTGCCAATTTTTAAGTAGCAATGATTGTGAACCTTCTTGATAATCTGGATTCCCTAGAAACGTTTGGAACTTCGGGATACTTATATTTAAGTCTACTTGTAATCCAATCTTTTTCCAGGCCTGTATTATTACGTAGATTGATTTAAATGCTTTCACTTGGCTAGGGATTAATTTAGAATCTATGTGGAATAAAGAAATAGGAGTAAAAGGATATATCATACTAGATTCCAGTATGTTATCTGTAAAGCGATCAGACTCTATAATCCAATCAACTACAATGCGACCAAGAAAAACTAAGTTGTAGATATGCAGATCAGTGAGAGCGAGACCAAGAGATTGTTTAGGGAGGGATAACTTTCGTATTGATATTCTCGGTTTCTTTGATTGCCAAATAAACTGACAAATTGTTATATTAAGTTTCTTGATATCATAGGTTCTCAAAAAATAGGGAGGTTTTGCAGAATATATAGAATTTTAGGCAGAAGTACCATTTTAAATAATGCTATACGTCCTGATATTGATAAAGGAAGATTTTGCCAGTTCTTCATGTGGGTAGTAATTTGTGCAAGAATAGGGGGAATATTCAATGAGTACCAGTTTTGAGGATCGTCCGATACCATGATCCCAAGATATCTAATTGCTTCAATTTCACCTCTTTTTTCTGAATCTTTATGCCTTCAATATGTTGCCTGATTTTAATAGCAAAGGGTTCGATTGCGAGGTCGAACAATAGTGTCGAGAGAGGACAGCCTTGCCGCGTGCCTCTTTCTATTTTGATTATTTTTTACTCTAGTTTTAAATCCAAAACGGTGCAGCATGTTCAACATATGATCATGATTCACACTATCAAACGCTTTTTCAGCGTCGATAGCTATAACTGCTGCATCAGGTTGGTTAAGCAGTGCTTGATTCTCAGAATTTTTAAAATAATCAACAAGTAATAATAATTGTCTTATCTTAGCTGACGAATTATGATTATGGAGAAACCCAGCTTGATCTTTATGAATAATCTCTAATAGTCCTTCTTGCAGTCTTTTGGCTAAAATAGACGTAAATATTTTGTAATCCGTATTTAAAAGGGCTATAGGCCTATATGATTCTTTTTTGTTGGGATCTTTCCCAGGTTTAGGTATAAGGATTGTTTGAGATACAGGGAAGTTACGAGAGATTGGAAGATTATCAGTGTAGTATCAGTGTAGTATAGGTTGAAGAGCTTTGTCAAATGAGGAAGAGTTGGGGCCAAGTTTTTGTATAGTTCGTTTGGCAAGGCATCTGGGCCTGGGGCTTTAGCTAACTTAAGTGATTTAATAGCTTGGTTAACTTCCAATTCTGAGATTTCAGAGTTAAGTTTAAGATTAAATTCAGTACTGCTATTTGGTAGTTGAATATCTTCCCAGAATTTTTCACATTCTTTGATCTCAGAGGGGGATGAAGAATAAATTGTTTTGTATTAATGATAGGAGGAGTTTGAGATTTCCTCATGAGAGGTAAGTGTCTTCCCATTTTCTTGTATAGAATCAATTATTGAGGACTGTCTATAGTTTCTCACTAGCTTGGATAATAATTTGCCTGATTTATTGCAGTATTTGAATAATTTTGCTTGATATTTTAATTCTGCATTGGAAGTATATGAAATTAGTAAAGTGTCCCGCTCATTCTTTGCTTTTAAATATTTTCTTCAATTATCATTTAATGAGACACTTAAATATCTGTTATAAGCGTTTGATACAGCAACTGTCACCTCCTTTTCTTTCTGTCTCGATTCTTTTTTAAGCCTAGCCACATACGCAGTTATATCTCCCCTTATCACTGCCTTTGCGGTTTCCCAAATTACAGAAAAGTTAGAGACTGGGCCAGTGTTAAGTTGAAAGTACTCATCAAACTTAGTTTTTAGCCAGTTGTTAAATTTGGGATTTGTACTCAGATATTTTGGGTAAAAGAAGCGGGCTGTTCTTGTATAGATATTTTTGCTTGGGATATCCATCATTATGGAAGCATGATCCGAAATACAAATTTCGGAGATTGAGGCTTTTGCTCCGATTTTCTGTAAGCTCTCGCTAGTCAACATGAGATCAATCCGAGAAAATGATTTAAAGGATTTGGAATGACAAGTATAATGCCTAACATCTGGGTTTTGTAATTTCCATATGTATTAGTCTGTCTATGGGAAACCGGGAAGCCATATTAAAATCGCCTGCTAAAATTATATGCCCCTCTGCCACCTGTAGAATTTTGGCCTGGAAAGAGTCCCAAAATTCTGAGTCAATTATATTGGGTGCATAGAGGTTACAAATGGTGTAAATTGAGTCTGTAATTTTTAGTTTTATGATTAGATATCTGCTTTCAGGGTCCAATATTGTTAGTAGCTTAACATAGGTTAGTTTTTTTTTCCCTAGTAGGATCGCCACACCTTTTTTCCTGTTGAGGGTTGGGGTAAATATGGCCTCTGCTACCCATGAAGATTTAAGTTTAATAGATTCTGCAGCATTCAAGTGTGTTTCTTGTAACAGAGCGATAGATGTGTTAAGTTAACAAAGGTGCGTTAAAATTGTTTTTCGTTTTATTGGGGAGGAAATGCCCCCTACATTTCATGAAGTGAATCTAATGTTTGTGTTCATTGTGCCTTAAATCACAAGGTAAAGGAACTGGGGGGTGCGAGAGGGGAAGGAGGGGGAAAAAAAGGCCCCCCTCACAAGGGAGGGGCGAGAAAGGAAAAGTAGCAAAAAGCATTCCTATCTCATTTATCATAAACATTAGGCTCATGTAATATTCTTGTTTTTGATTAGTGTCAATTAGTCCTATGTTCGGCAAATTTTTCCTCAGCTTCTTTTGCTGAGTCAAAGAAAAAAGTCTGCCCTTCAAGAGTAAGCTTGAGTCTAGCTGGATATATTACTGTGGCCAGCTTTTATAATTTTGCCACATATTGGGGATAATTCTCTCCTCTTTGAGGAGGTTTCAAAGGAGAAATCTTGAAAAAGTAAGATTTTAGAATTGTTATAATATATCAGTTGTTTTTTTGCGATAATGCTGTAAGAAAGATACTTTATCCTGACAATTCAGGAATCTAGCGATTATCGGTCTTGGTTTAGCAAGATCACTCGAATTATCCTGTGGCTTCCCCAATCTGTAGACTCTTTCAATAGCAAGAGGTTTTTGAGATGGAGGCATATTTAATAACTGCGGTAAAATATGAGTCATTAGTTTTATCAGATCTTCTTCCTGTCTAGATTCTGGAAAGCCTATAATCCTAGGGTTATTCCTTCTAGACCTGTTTTCCAGATCCTCGAGTTTGGCCTGAATTTTCACTAATTCCCTCTGGTTACCCTCTATTTTGGGGATATATAAGTTTGCAACCTTATAGAAAAACAGAATTTATGTTTACCTGATAAATTACTTTCTCCAACGGTGTGTCCGGTCCACGGCGTCATCCTTACTTGTGGGATATTCTCTTCCCCAACAGGAAATGGCAAAGAGCCCAGCAAAGCTGGTCACATGATCCCTCCTAGGCTCCGCCTACCCCAGTCATTCGACCGACGTTAAGGAGGAATATTTGCATAGGAGAAACCATATGTTACCGTGGTGACTGTAGTTAAAGAAAATAAATTATCAGACCTGATTAAAAAAAAAAAAACCAGGGCGGGCCGTGGACCGGACACACCGTTGGAGAAAGTAATTTATCAGGTAAACATAAATTCTGTTTTCTCCAACATAGGTGTGTCCGGTCCACGGCGTCATCCTTACTTGTGGGAACCAATACCAAAGCTTTAGGACACGGATGAAGGGAGGGAGCAAATCAGGTCACCTAAATGGAAGGCACCACGGCTTGCAAAACCTTTCTCCCAAAAATAGCCTCAGAAGAAGCAAAAGTATCAAATTTGTAAAATTTAGAAAAAGTGTGCAGTGAAGACCAAGTCGCTGCCTTACATATCTGATCAACAGAAACCTCGTTCTTGAAGGCCCATGTGGAAGCCACAGCCCTAGTGGAGTGAGCTGTGATTCTTTCAGGAGGCTGCCGTCCGGCAGTCTCATAAGCCAATCGGATAATGCTTTTAATCCAGAAGGAGAGAGAGGTAGAAGTTGCTTTTTGACCTCTCCGTTTACCAGAATAAACAACAAACAAAGACAAAGTTTGTCTGAAATCCTTAGTAGCTGCTAAGTAAAATTTGAGAGCACGAACTACATCCAAGTTGTGCAACAAACGTTCCTTCTTTGAAACTGGATTAGGACACAAAGAAGGCACAACTATCTCCTGGTTAATGTTTTTGTTAGAAACAACTTTTGGAAGAAAACCAGGTTTAGTACGCAAAACCACCTTATCTGCATGGAACACCAGATAAGGAGAAGAACCCTGCAGAGCAGATAATTCTGAAACTCTTCTAGCAGAAGAAATTGCAACCAAAAACAAAACTTTCCAAGATAATAACTTAATATCAACGGAATGTAAGGGTTCAAACGGAACCCCCTGAAGAACTGAAAGAACTAGGTTGAGACTCCAAGGAGGAGTCAAAATTTTGTAAACAGGCTTGATTCTAACCAGAGCCTGAACAAAGGCTAGAAAATCTGGCACAGCTGCCAGCTTTTTGTGAAGTAACACAGACAAGGTAGAAATCTGTCCCATCAAGGAACTTGCAGATAATCCTTTTTCCAATCCTTCTCGAAGGAAGGATAGACTCTTAGGAATCTTAACCTTGTCCCAAGGGAATCCTGCAGATTCACACCAACAGATATACCAAATTATGTGGTAATTTTTCTGGTTACAGGCTTTCAGGCCTGAACAAGAGTATTAATAACAGAATCTGAGAACCCTCGCTTTGATAAGATCAAGCGTTCAATCTCCAAGCAGTCAGCTGGAGTGGGTCGAACGGACCTAGAACAAGAAGGTCTCTCAAAGGTAGCTTCCATGGTGGAACCGATGACATATTCACCAGATCTGCATACCAAGTCCTGCGTGGCCACGCAGGAGCTATCAAAATCACCGACGCCCTCTCCTGATTGATCCTGGCTACCAGCCTGGGGATGAGAGGAAACGGCGGGAACACATAAGCTAGTTTGAAGGTCCAAGGTGCTACTAGTGCATCCACTAGAGCCGCCTTGGGATCCCTGGATCTGTACCCGTAGTAAGGAACTCTGAAGTTCTGACGAGAGGCCATCAGATCCATGTCTGGAATGCCCCACGGTTGAGTGACTTGGGCAAGATTTCCGGATGGAGTTCCCACTCCCCCGGATGCAATGTCTGACGACTCAGAAAATCCGCTTCCCAATTTTCCACTCCTGGGATGTGGATAGCAGACAGGTGGCAGGAGTGAGACTCCGCCCATAGAATGATTTTGGTCACTTCTTCCATCGCTAGGGAACTCCTTGTTCCCCCCTGATGGTTGATGTATGAACTTGGCCCTCGCTAGCTGAGGCCAAGCTTTGAGAGCATTGAATATCGCTCTCAGTTCCAAATATTTATCGGTAGAAGAGATTCTACCCGAGACCAAAGACCCTGAGCTTTCAGGGATCCCCAGACCGCGCCCCAGCCCATCAGACTGGCGTCGGTCGTGACAATGACCCACTCTGGTCTGCGGAAGGTCATCCCTTGTGACAGGTTGTCCAGGGACAGCCACCAACGGAATGAGTCTCTGGTCCTCTGATTTACTTGTATCTTCGGAGACAAGTCTGAATAGTCCCCATTCCACTGACTGAGCATGAACAGTTGTAATGGTCTTAGATGAATGCGCACAGAAGGAACTATGTCCATTGCCGCTACCATCAAACCTATCACTTCCATGCACTGCGCTATGGAAGGAAGAGGAACGGAATGAAGTATCCGACAAGAGTCTAGAAGTTTTGTTTTTCTGGCTTCTGTCAGAAAAATCCTCATTTCTAAGGAGTCTATTATAGTTCCCAAGAAGGGAACCCTCGTTGACGGAGATAGAGAACTCTTTTCCACGTTCACTTTCCATCCGTGAGATCTGAGAAAGGCCAGGACAATGTCCGTGTGAGCCTTTACTTGAGGAAGGGACGACGCTCGAATCAGAATGTCGTCCAAGTAAGGTACTACAGCAATGCCCCTTGGTCTTAGCACCGCCAGAAGGGACCCTAGTACCTATGAGAAAATCCTAGGAGCAGTGGCTAATCCGAAAGAAAATGCCACGAACTGGAAATGCTTGTCCAGGAATGCAAACCTTAGGAACCGATGATGTTCCTTGTGGATAGGAATATGTAGATACGCATCCTTGAAATCCACCTTGGTCATGAATTGACCTTCCTGGATGGAAGGAAGAAGTGTTCGAATGGTTTCCATCTTGAACGATGGAACCTTGAGAAACTTGTTCAAGATCTTGAGATCTAAGATTGGTCTGAACGTTCCCTCTTTTTTGGGAACTATGAACAGATTGGAGTAGAACCCCATCCCTTGTTCTCCTAATGGAACAGGATGAATCACTCCCATTTTTAGCAGGTCTTCTACCCAATGTAAGAATGCCTGTCTTCTTATGTGGTCTGAAGACAACTGAGACCTGTGGAACCTCCCCCTTGGAGGAAGCCCCTTGCACTCCAGAGAATAACCTTGGGAGACTATTTCTAGCGCCCAAGGATCCAGAACATCTCTTGCCCAAGCCTGAGCGAAGAGAGAGAGTCTGCCCCCCACCAGATCCGGTCCCGGATCGGGGGCCCGCATTTCATGCTGTCTTGGTAGCAGTGGCAGGTTTCCTGGCCTGCTTTCCTTTGTTCCAGCCTTGCATAGGTCTCCAGGCTGGATTGGCTTGAGAAGTATTACCTTCCTGCTTAGAGGACGTAGCCCTTGGGGCTGATCCGTTTCTGCGAAAGGGACGAAACTTAGGTTTATTTTTGGTCTTGAAAAGACCTATCCTGAGGAAGGGCGTGGCCCTTGCCCCCAGTGATATCAGAGATAATCTCTTTCAAGTCAGGGCCAGAGAGTGTTTTCCCCTTGAAAGGAATGTCAAGCAATTTGTTCTTGGAAGACGCATCCGCTGCCCAAGATTTTAACCAAAGCGCTCTGCGCCACAATAGCAAACCCAGAATTTTTTCGCCGCTAACCTAGCCAATTGCAAGGTGGCGTCTAGGGTGAAAGAATTAGCCAATTTAAGAGCACGAATTCTGTCCATAATCTCCTCATAAGAAGAAGAATTACTAATAATCGCCTTTCCTAGCTCATCAAACTAGAAACACGCGGCTGCAGTGACAGGGACAATGCATGCAATTGGTTGTAGAAGGGAACCTTGCTGAACAAACATCTTTAGCAGACCTTCTAATTTTTTATCCATAGGATCTTGGAAAGCACAACTATCTTCTATGGGTATAGTGGCGCGCTTGTGTAGAGTAGAAACCGCCCCCTCGACCTTGGGGACTGTCTGCCATCAGTCCTTTCTGGGGTCGACTATAGGAAAACAATTTTATAAATATGGGGGGAGGTACTAAAGGTATACCGGGCCTGTCCCATTCTTTACTAACAATGTACGCCACCCGCTTGGATATAGGAAAAGCTTCGGGGGGCCCCGGGGCCTCTAAGAACTTTTCCATTTTACATAGTGGTTCTGGAATGACCAGATAATCACAATCATCCAAATTGGATAACACCTCCTTAAGCAGAGCGCGGAGATGTTCCAACTTAAATTTAAAAGTAATCACATCAGGTTCAGCTTGTTGAGAAATGTTTCCTGAATCTGAAATTTCTCCCTCAGACAAAACCTCCCTGGCCCCCTCAGACTGGTGTAGGGGCCCTTCAGAAACCATATCATCAGCGTTCTCATGCTCTACAGAATTTTCTAAAACAGAGCAGTCGCGCTTTCGCTGATAAGTGGGCATATTGGCTAAAATGTTTTTGATAGAATTATCCATTACAGCCGTTAAATGTTGCATAGTAAGGAGTATTGGCGCACTAGATGTACTAGGGGCCTCCTGTATGGGCAAGACTGGTGTAGACGAAGGAGGGGATGATGCAGTACCATGCTTACTCCCCTCACTTGAGGAATCATCTTGGGCATCATTTTCACTAAATTTTTTTATGAGAAGGAACCTTGGTTTCCCCACAGTCAGAACACAATCTATCTGGTAGTTCAGACATGTTAAACAGGCATAAACTTGATAACAAAGCACAAAAAACGTTTTAAAATAAAACCGTTACTGTCACTTTAAATTTTAAACTAAACACACTTTATTACTGCAATTGCGAAAAAGTATGAAGGAATTGTTCAAAATTCACCAAAATTTCACCACAGTGTCTTAAAGCCTTAAAAGTATTGCACACCAAATTTGGAAGCTTTAACCCTTAAAATAACGGAACCGGAGCCGTTTTTATATTTAACCCCTTTACAGTCCCTGGAATCTGCTTTGCTGAGACCCAACCAAGCCCAAAGGGGAATACGATACCAAATGATGCCTTCAGAAAGACTTTTCTATGTATCAGAGCTCCACACACATGCAGCTGCGTGCCATGCTGTCCTCAAAAACAAGTGCGCCATACCGGCGCGAAAATGAGGCTCTGACTATGATTAGGGAAAGCCCCTAAAGAATAAGGTGTCTAAAACAGTGCCTGCCGATATAATCATATCAAAATACCCAGAATAAATGATTCCTCAAGGCTAAATATGTGTTAATAATGAATCGATTTAGCCCAGAAAAAGTCTACAGTCTTAATAAGCCCTTGTGAAGCCCTTATTTACTATCTTAATAAACATGGCTTACCGGATCCCATAGGGAAAATGACAGCTTCCAGCATTACATCGTCTTGTTAGAATGTGTCATACCTCAAGCAGTAAGAGACTGCACACTGTTCCCCCAACTGAAGTTAATTGCTCTCAACAGTCCTGTGTGGAACAGCCATGGATTTTAGTTACGGTGCTAAAATCATTTTCCTCATACAAACAGAAATCTTCATCTCTTTTCTGTTTCTGAGTAAATAGTACATACCAGCACTATTTTAAAATAACAAACTCTTGATTGAATAATAAAAACTACAGTTAAACACTAAAAAACTCTAAGCCATCTCCGTGGAGATGTTGCCTGTACAACGGCAAAGAGAATGACTGGGGTAGGCGGAGCCTAGGAGGGATCATGTGACCAGCTTTGCTGGGCTCTTTGCCATTTCCTGTTGGGGAAGAGAATATCCCACAAGTAAGGATGACGCCGTGGACCGGACACACCTATGTTGGAGAAATTGTCTTATCTCTGTTGTTAACATTAAGATATCCAGCTTGAGCTCCGCTTTTAACATTTCAAATTTAGGGGTTATGGCTTCTATTATATTAGCAACTAGAGCTTGTGGTTCTTGAGTAGTTATAGTATTTTGAGTCTTTGTTATAGTGTTTTCTGCTTGTGCTTCTGCTGGGATTTCCATGAGTCTTATTTTTACGCTCCCTGTGTTTAGCCGCCATGCCTGGATTAGGTTTGGGAGTGAAAGATGGTGATGTGATAAATTTATCCATAAAGGATAATAGTGAAAAACAATTTATAAATCGGTTTAGTGAGAGTGGGGGGGGGGGGGGAAGTGGGAGTGCTTTACGTGTAAGGGAGAAAGGGGGGGGGGGAGAAGGGAGAGAAAAAAAAAGGAAAAATAAAAAGGGAGGTGAATTTACTTATTACTCAGTGATGAAAATAGTTCCGTGCTCCTGTGAAGGACGTAAGATGAGAGTATGGCGGATAGTGATCACAGGTTACACCAATAGTTCCCACAACAGAAGCCCACTTGATATGTACCTCTATTAAGATTAAAAAAAGAGAACAAAATAGGAATGCCTCTTATTCGTAGGTATACTATTTGCTCCTTAAGAAGGCTGTCTATTTGCGATTAACAAGTTGTATATCAATAGTGAGTTAAAGGGACACTGTAAGTAAATATTTTCTATGCCTGTTACTAACTACCCCAAATACGCTTTTTATCAATAGCATTTCATTAACATATCTCTACAGTATATCAGAAATCTTGTCTGCAAATGTAATTGTTTTCCAAACCCACTCCGTGGGTATCCTTTGCTCTGTACCAATCCGTTTACAATACCTAGGTTTCAAAATGGCGCTTTAAACACAATTTCATTGGTTTAAGTATTTTTAACACGCACTGCTGAAAATAGTGGGCAGGATAACGTGACATCATCGGGGAATAAAAGATATAACTTTTATAACGTTATGAAACTTTTGGAGAAAATGTAGGTCAGTAGGTTTTAATTAATGTTTATTAACTTTAATATGTTAGTTGTTTAGCTTAAAAATTATAACAGAAAGTAATCCTTTAAGAGGTTTAAAGGGAACCAAAGTAGGATATACCTATTTCATCTCTTTTATGCACAATTTCAGCCGTGCATTTCTCTAGATGATAAATAGATTGTAATAGAGTCAATTTTAGTCACAGCAGCTTACTACTAAGTAGGCATTTATCATATGATGACCTTGCCTCAGACTTAAGCAAAATATCATTAAGAATCACAATTATGATAGAATCTAATTTACTAAACCTACCGCAAGATATTCAGAGGTTAAATGCCTAAAGAGATTTCTGCAAATATTCAGTGAGAAAACATCTAAGATATTACAGTATGTGCGAGAAGTTGATCTACTCGGATTTAGTAGTATGAGTATAACCACAATTATTAGTAAATAGTATTTCCCTTCCGTTTAACAAGTTAGTTGTATTACTCTTGAGAATTTTAGTTTAAGCAAACATTTTTAAGAGAGTTTAGGGCAAGCTTTTTCTATCAAGAAGAAAAATTATAGCTAGCCTGTCATTCACCTTGATTGTACATATTTTAATAGCAGTGCATCCTAGGATTTAAAATTGTGATTAGGCAACAGATTTAGGAGCACTTTTCACGCTACTAAGCAGATCTACATATCATAAGAAAACAGAATTAAACATATGGTAAGATGTTAGCTAATGCAATTTCCTGTTTTCCACAGCATTTTAAACAATTCAATGCAAGAGCTTTTTCTTTGCCTATATAGTATATATACACAACTATATTTCATTCATCCAGCCAAGAATTTTCTCATTAATTACAAATATCTTATCTGTTTGATCTTATAGTCTCTAGAATATTAAACTATGATCTAAGACTATAGATCATTAACAATGTATCTTTTAGCTCCTTAACACTGATACATATAGAAACAATGTTTCTTTTGTTTGCTTCCTTCCCCTCTACGTTTCCCTTTACTCGTGTGGTTGCAGTGAGAGGAAAAAAAAAAAAGGTAAAAAAAAATAAAAAAAATAAAAAAAAATAAATATTTTCTCTTTTTTTCTTTCTTCTTCTTTAACTTCTTATGTGCCAGTGCATTTTTCTTTGTATTAGCCCAAAGTTTATTAGATCATATTCAAACGCCCGTTTTGTTATGCTCTTTTATGAGATGTTCCGCTGTACCAATTTAATATGACCCTGTACCAGCTTATAACGATTTCCACAACCTCAGTGATTTAACTGTCCCAAACCTTTTCTTCGGCTCAAAGAAAAAAAAAAAGCCGTGTCTATGGAACTCGCCTCCTCTCGTGCCGCCCGCTTGTAGTAGATACGTTTTCACTGAGGTAGTTCTTGTTTGGCTGCAAGTTACTTCCAGAGGAGCAGGGACAAGCCTCTTACTGCACTCCTCCGCGCTCTTCAACTTTGTATTCAGCCCTAGTCAAGCTCACCTCCTCTCACACAACATCAGTGGGAGGGGAGGGAGAAGGGCTCAGTCGGACATCTTCAGCAGGGAGAGCGCGCTCCAGAAGTCGATCCTCCGGTCCTCTGCCAGGCCCAGCTCAGGATCCACCTCCTCCCGCGCAGCACCGGTGGGGGCAGCCGCCAAGAAACAAAGAAGGCCCCGGGCAGTCTCGAGGAAGCCGCAGGCATCTCCTTCAGGTGAGGTGTAAAATCCTTGCGGAGGTTAGCTCCAGCAGGTACGGCAGCAGTAGACAGGGGTGAAGAAAGCTGATAAGTAGGTTATATATATCTTCGTTGGGGTACAGGGCGATAGAGTACCTTCAGGTTGTGGAGTGAACTTTACTTCGCTCTTGCCCCCTTTCTCTCAGGTTCCGTGAGAGTAAAGGAGTAGCTGGTGGGAAAAGGCTGTTTGAACCGCTTGTTCCAGTAATTATATCAGCTCAGCCAGGTTACAGGTCTTTCTGGGTAATTTATTTGCCAACAGTGGGGTAGAGTTCCACTGCTTTAGGTTCCAGAGATGCTGTCAGAATCTATCCAAAGAACAGCCACTCAATTAAGGTAAGGCGCGAGAAATCCACCGCCAAGGGCTATGGGACTGGAGTGCGGAGCTCAGCAACACATACTTGCTCCTCTTCCACCGGAACCACCAGAACCTAGAGCATGCACTTTTAAGCAACTTTCTAATTTACTCCTATTATCAATTTTTCTTCGTTCACTTGCTATCTTTATTTGAAAAAGAAGGCATCTAAGCTTCTTTTTTTGGTTCAGTACTCTGGACAGCACTTTTTTATTGTAGGATGAATTTATCCACCAATCAGCAAAAATAACCCAGGTTATTCACTAAAAATGGGCCGGCATCTAAACTTACATACTTGCATTTCAAATAAAGATACCAAGAGAATGAAGAAAATTTGATAATAGGAGTAAATTAGAAAGTTGCTTAAAATTGCATGCTCTGTCTGAATCACAAAGGAAAAAATTTGGGTTTAGTGTCCCTTTAACCAACTGGTGTCTTCAGTGCCCAAATGCTTAATAAGTGTTATTAAAATAAAAGGTGATGTTACACAGTGGTAAACAGTTGCCCGGCTGAACTTTTTTGGAGTGTGTTGCAGTCATCATTAAATTCACAAAGTAAAACATACAATAATGTATTGATCATTTGTTTTTTTAATATAGTACAGGGTGAATTGAATTTTAAAATGACTCTTTTTGTTTGTTTTTTTGCATTATCAATACTGTCCCAAAAAAACAAAAAAACACCTGTTGTCCCGAGGCAACAAAGCAGCTACTTTTTTTCTTAGTCTTGGTTAACTATTTATGATTATTGATTTGAGTGTTAAATACAGAGTTATTTTCCTTTTTTATTTGCTGCAACTAACAAACTTGTACGGTGTTACCTACATCTAAGAATTACGTATCGGGTAAAAACAAAAATGTACCCTGACCCTAAGATACTTACTTCTTAGCATGGTGCCAACCACCCGGCCAGTTGATTGCAATGCGGGCCTTGCCCTCCATGAGCTCTTCAGCTGCAGTTAATGTGGCCCCTCCTACAGCAGCAGCATAGTCATATATGCCTTCTGTGATAGGACAGTCATAACCTGAAAATGCAATGCCAATAAGAGAAATACGTTAAATATATTTTCTATATATATTACTATCCTTGAAAGAGAGGGAAAAAGCACACAGAAAGATTCTTTACGTAAGTTTATTATCCTCAATTTAAAATACTGTATGTTCCAATATATATTGTCTTCCAGAACAGTTAATAACATATACAATACTAAAAAAGTGTGGTACCACGCTGAGAATGTACACTGACCAGCCTCATACATTAAGGTTACATATTAGATACTAGCAAAAGCGGAGTGACATTTATACAAATGAATCACTAAATATTACATAAAAACATGTGATGTCAGTATATTTGTACATTATCGTTCGACTGCACTCAAGGTCTTTAATTCATGTAGTCCTTTTAGTCCCAGACAAACTTAAGAACTAATAAGTATGATAATGTAGTTGTAGTTCCGCTGTATATGTCCGGAAAACTGGCATGAATAAAACATTTTACTTTTAACAAATCGGTTGTGCTGAAGTTGTGAAAGTTATATTGCACAAAGATGGAACATGCCCATGAAGTGACTTGATTTATACTATTTATAGTTTTTTATTTTATTTTGGGGGGTTTGGTGGGTGAGGGTTTTACTGTTAGAGAGTGGAATTAGTCATTTTTTTTAAGGAAAAGAGCTGTTTAACTTAGGGCAATATCCTACAAAAGGATCTTTTAAGGGCTATTGGTAGTTTACACGTAAAAAGAGTACAGTATAATATCCCATAACAGGTTATGATTACAGCTTGCAGCCGAAACATGTAAACCAGCCGGTGCTACGCCCTCCTATGCACCTTGTATCTGTACCATTATAGACCTAAAGACCCTGAACAAATTTGTCAGAGTTCCTTCATTCAAGATGGAGACAATTCGCTCCTGCCCCTGGTTCAAGAAGGTCAATTTATGACAACTATAAATTTGAAAGATCCTTATCTACACATCCCAATTCACAAAGACCATTTCTAGTTTCTAAGATTTGCATTTATCAACAAGCATTATCAGTTTGTAGCTCTACATTTTTGTTTAGCCACTGCCCCTTGCATCTTTACAAAGGTTTCATGGGCTCTGTTGGCGATAACCAGAACACAGGGAATTTCCATTGCTCCCAATTTGGACGACATCTTTATCCAAGCCCCATCCTTTTCTCTAGCATCCTCTCATACCCAGAAGGTAATTTCCTACCTTCAGGATCATGGATGGAACATCAATGTTCCCAAGAATTATTTATCCCCACAGTTACAAGGGTAATGGTTCTGGAAATTATAATAGACTTTTTCTCACATAGACTCGCAAAGACAAACTACAGAAGGCCTGTTGTTCTTTACAGATGGCTCATTCCCCATCTGTAGCACAGTGCATGGAAGTAGTGGGTCTTATGGTAGCAGCGTCAGACACAGTAACTTTTGCTAATTTTCATCTTCTTCCCCTTCAGTTGTCCATGCTTCATCAGTGGTCAAAATATTGCTTTGATCTGGAGCAGCAAATAGAGCTCAGTTCAGTCAAACAATCTCTCTCATGGTGGAGGGACAGTCCTTTTTTTACCCTTGGAGCCTCTTTTCTTCAGCCTACCTGGACTGTGGTCATTACAGACACAAGTCTGATAGGTTGGGGCACCGTTTGGGAGTTCCGGAGGGCACAGGGAGTGTGGTCTCAAGAGGCAAAGTTACCTATCAACATTTATGTGATCATTCTGACTCTTCATTCTCGACCCCTTCTCAGACAGGAAAAATTTTTAGTCAGACAATATCATGGCTGTCGCAAAAATCAATCATAAGGGAGGGACTTGGAGTCCCCTTGCCATGCAAGAAGTTTCTCACATTCTTTATTGGGCAGAAGAAAACCACTGCACTCTATTGGCAATTCACATTCCCGAGAGTAAACAACTGTGAAGCAGAGTACTTAAGGCGTCAGTTAGTACTTCCAGGAGAATGGTCTCTTCATCAGGACGTCCAAGCTAAACCGCAAACTTACAGTTTAATGCGCAAGGTCAAGAGATCCAAGACCTCAAATGATTGATGCTCTAGCCTGTCCTTGGAACTTTCAACTTGCCTATGTTTTTCCTCCATTTGTTCTTCTTCCAAGAGTCATTGCAAGAATCAAACAGGAGTTGGCTTCAGTAATTCTCATAGCTCCGGCATGGCCATGCAGAACTTGGTATGCGGATCCTCCTTAGACTCTTCCTCTTATGGTCCATTATATCATCAGGATCTCAGATCTCTGAATATGAAGGCATGGCGGTTGAACGCCTAGTCCTCAAAAGTGGAGGTTTATCAGATCTCCGCTCTTGAGCAAGCCAGGAAATCGGTCACACAGAAGATTTACCATAAAGTTTGGAAATCATATTTTCTTTGGTGTTCTTCTAGAGGTTTTTCTGGGAAATAATTTAGAATTCTTCAATATCTCCAGTATGATGATGTTATATGTGAATACCATATATGTGATACATGTCTTGCTGTGGGATAAATGTTTGTGCCCATGTGTTCACTCTCTCCCTGAATAAAAACTGATTTAAAAAAAAAAAAAAAAAAAAATATCTCCAGTATGGTCTGCAGAAAATGTATCAGCTAGCCCTTTAAAAGGTCAGATTTCAGCCAAGTCGGTTTTGTTTCATAAAAAGTTGTCTAAGTTGACTGATATTCAATCTTCTGCCCAAGCCTTGGTGAGAATTCACTCTGTTATTAGGCCTATTTATCTACCTTGGAATCAATGTATCAGCTAGCTCTTTAAAGGGTCAGATTTCATCCAAGTCTGTTTTGTTTCATAAAAAGTTGGCTAAGTTGACAGATATTCAAACTTCTGTCCAAGTATTGGTGAGAATTCACTCTGTTATTAGGCCTATTTCTCTACCTTGGAATCTGAATCTGGTTCTATCCATTTTGCAAGGTCCTTCCTTTGAACCTATGCATAAGTTGGACCTAAAATTGTTGTCTTGGAAGTTTTGTTTTTTTCTTCTAGCCATCTCTTCAGCTAGACAAGTTTTTGAACTCTCAGCCCTTTCTTCTGATTCCCCATTTTTTGTTTTTTCATCAGGATAAAGCGGTTTTTAGAACTAAATATGATTTTCTTCCAAAGGTTGTATCTTCTGAGAACATTGACCAGGAAATTATTATTCTTTCTTTGTGCCCAAATCTTTCAAATTCTAAGGAGTGCCTACTACAGAATTTGGATGTTGTTAAAGCCTTAAAATTTTATCTTCAGGCTACTAAAGATTTTAGAAAAACCTCTAGCTTGTTTGCCACTTTTCAGGTAACAGGAAGAGCAAAAAGGCTACAGAGATGACTTTAGCGTCATGGCTAAAGCAGACAATATGTAAAGCTTAATAAGTTGTGGGAAAACTGCTTCCAAAATGAGTTACTGAACATTCTACTAGATCTGTATCTACCTCTTGGGTCTTCAAGAATGAGGCTTCCTTGAAACAGATTTGCAAGTGGTCTTCCCTTCATACCTTTTCTAAATGTTACCATTTTGATGCTGGTATGCTTATTATCCATAGGACCCAATCTATTTTTGTTGAATCTAAAGGGCGACTGTTCCACCATGAAATAAATTAATTTATCAGGTAAGTTCTTACATAAATTAGGTTTTCTTTCATATTGGTGGCGAGAGTCCACAAGCTGTTACGTATGGGATATAATACCAGGGTGGATTTGATTTAAATCAAACTGATTTAAATCACGATTTAAATCACTAGTCAGTAAGGCTTTATTTAAATCATAGTTTTCTACATAAAGACTAATTCTTGCTGGTATAACTTTAATATGCAAGTAGATGAAGATTTTTAGAACAACAACTTTTCATATTAGTTTTTTTATCCCCAGTTTAATAGGTTAATCAATATAATTCATATTTGGACAACTTTTCTGTTGTACTTAGGAAGGAGAAAAATAATCATTACCTTAATAATAACAATTTAAATAGATTTATTCTACTGAAACAATAACATTACAGCATATGTTATTTGCTTAAACAAACATCCATGTTTGTTAACTAATTTGGCTAAACAAAATATATATATTTTTTAAGAAACTTAGACTGTCAGCCCAGCCTACACATGAAAAACTTAAATACTGTCCTCTGTAGCTCACTCGTCATCTTCAGCTTCTTCTTTGTTCATAATCTGGAAAAGAAAAACATGCTTTCCTGCTTTATCGGGTCCCAAACGATTTCTCAATTTAGAATGAATGAGTCCAAAGGAAGAGAATATTCTTTCAACGCCTGCAGAAGAAGCTACTGCTCTTAAAAGTGAAATCATTACTTGAACAGTCTCTAAATCCAAGTGCTTAAGTGACTTCCACCAGTTCACTGGTGTGACTTTCTTTAAAATATCTTCAGCAAACATATATTTCTTGAATGGTTCCCCCTTTGCTTTGAAGTTTATTATAGTTGGCATTACAGATGGATGATTGCTGGATACCCATGTCATAGCTAACTCCTCTTCCTCAGCACTTAAGTTTTGACCCCGATACTGGATATTGCCAAAAAATGAGCTGGAGACAGTGCTTGTCCCAAATCCGATTTAAATCCAAAAAATCCGATATAAATAAAAAAAAATCAGATTTTTTTTAAAAAATCATTGATTTTTATCCACCCTGTATAATACCCAAGCTGTGGAAGTCCATGAGTAACTAAAAAGGGATGTATAAAATAAAAACATTTTTTTTTTTCGTTGATAAATTAAATCCAAACCCAATATAATATCTTTTATAACTAAACTTAAAATATAGGCACAGTTATCAAACTGAGTCAACTGTCTGAAGGACCTTTCTACAAAAAAGCTTCTTCTAACAAGGCAAAAACATCAAAATGGTAAAATTTAGAAAAGGTATGCAGAGAAGACCACATGGCTGTTTTGCAAATCTGATCAACTGAAGCCCCATACTTGAAAGCCCAAGATGAGGCAACCGATCTAGTAGAGTGAGCTGCAATTCTCTAAAGTGGAGACTGACCCGCCTCCAAATCAGCTTTGTGAATCAAAAATTTCAACCAAGAGGCTAAAGAAATAGCAGCAGCCTTCTGGCTGGCCTTTCTTAGGACCTGAAAACAGAACAAACAGTCTGAAAACTGTCTGAAATCTTTAGTAGCATCAACATATTTTAATATTCTAACAATATCCAAAGAATGCAAAGCTTTTTCAGTAGCATTCTTCGGATTAGGAAACAAGGAAGGAACAAAAATTTCCCTATTAATGTTGTGAGAGTTAACAACCTTAGGTAAAAATGTGAAATAAGTCCGCAAAACAGCTTCAACTTGATGGAAAAATCAGATAAGGAGACTCACAAGAGAGAAAAGACAATTCATAAACTCTTCTAGCAAAAGAGATAGTTAAAAGACATAATACTTTCCAAGAAAGTAGTATAACGTCCAAAGCATGCTTAGGTTCAAAAGGAGGAGCATTTAAGATCTTTAACACTAGGCTAAGACTCCAGGGAGGAGAAATAAGTTTAATAACTGGTTTAATTTTAATTAAAGCCTGAACAAAACAATGAATATCTGGTAGATGAGCAATTTTTCTCTGGAACATTACAGAAAGAGCAGAGATTTGTCCTTTCAAAGTACTGGCAGACAAACCCTTATCCAAACCATCCTGAAAGGGACACTGAACCAATTTTTTTTCTTTTGTGATTCAGATAGAGCATGCAATTTTAAGCAACTTTCTAATTTACTCCTATTATCAAATTTTCTTCATTCTCTTGGTATCTTTTTTTTAAAAGCAAGAATGTAAGTTTAGATGCGGGCCTATTTTTGGTGAACAACCTGGGTTGTTCTTGCTAATTGGTGGATAAATGAATCCACCAATTAACAAGTGCTGTCCAGTGTACTGAACCAAAAATTTGCTGGCTCCTTAGCTTAGATGCCTTCTTTTTAAAAAAAAGATAGCAAGAGAACGAAGGAAAATCGATAATAGGAGTAAATTAGAAAGTTGCTTAAAATTGCATGCTCTTTCTAAATCAGAAAAGACAAATTTTGGGTTCAGTGTCCCTTGAAGAATCCTATCAATTCTAAAAGAATGCCAGGAGTAATCATGAGAAGAGCACCATGAAATAGAAGTTTTCCAAACTTTGTGATAGATCTAGAAGGTAATACCAGAACTGACCTCTTACATTTATTTGAAGGCAGTAATGCAGTCAGGGCCTTCTCAATGACAGTAGCAATAAACTTTTTAACTGCTCTATGAAAGAAACAGTTGATGCATGTGTACACATAGAAACATCATTAGATTGATTGATATGCAATAAAAATTGTAAACATGAGTCACATAAATTAACTGAAGAAGCTACTTCAGTTGTTTACAATAAGCACACTTAGCTTTGGTAGAATGGTGTTCAGCCAGCTCAGTTTCTATGGTAACTTCAGGGACAGAATGGGGCTGGCAAAAAAATCTAAAAAATCTTAATATGCAATAAAGTATTAACTGCTATGAGAAGTAGAGTATCAAACAAAAAACATCTAGCTAATATGAAGCTCTTGATGTGTTTGAGGGCACACAGTTAAAGGGGGGCGGGTCTTTTAAGGTACATTTTGGTACCAAATTTTTTGGCAGGAAATTAAAGTGCACATAATAATGACATCACATAAAAACTGATATATTGTGCGACGTGTGAAAAAAGCTATAGAATCAGGTAAGGTGCCAAATCTATAATCTCATACTCAAAAATCCCATAACAACCGTGTATATAAGCTCTAATATTCTTGTGCTGTATATCTGTACAAAGAAACAAGCAAACATAATGGGTAATAAATCCTGTCCCTGGGCTCTATATATAAAATAGTATATAGTAACAACTTATGTGATAAGTGCCCAGTCCATAGCTATGAGTGTCCTTAATAATAAAATTAATACTTACCTTTTAGACACTCGCCCACTTCAAGCAGACAGCCAAACCAGTACTGAAACATATCAGAGGTAATAAAGTATAATGTCAATCTGTAAAGGGAGGCAGCAGATGAATCCCTGTGACTGAATTTACAGAGAGCCCATGAAAAGATTTCCCGGGAGGCGAAAACATGGTGTCATGAGGCAGTTCTCCCTTCACTTCCCTCTGACAATCACTGTACTCTGAGGAGAACCAGGCTTTAATATGCTCTGAAGCTTCTTTCACTGAAAAATTAAGCTGATCATTATCCTTCAAACCACCTCCTAAGGAGACAAAGTTTAAAACTGAGGTATGTGTGAGGCGGGAGGTGTATTTATAGGCTTTTGAGGTTTGGTAAACTTTGCCTCCTTCTGGTAGGAATGTACAGTTGTGCTCATAAGTTTACATACCTTGACAGAATTATGATTTCTTGGCCATTTTTCAGAGAATATGAATGATAACACAAAAAACTTTCTTTCACTCATGGTTAGTGTTTGGCTGAAGCCATTTATCAATAAACTGTATTTACTCTTTTTAAATCATAATGACAACAGAAACTACTCAAATGACCCTGATCAAAAGTTTACATACCCTGGTGATTTTGGCCTGATAACATGCACACAAGTTGACACAAAGGGGTTTGAATGGCTATTTAAGGTAACCATCCTCACCTGTGATCTGTTTGCTTGTAATTAGTGTGTGTGTATAAAAGGTAAATGAGTTTCAGGACTCCTGACAGACCCTTGCATCTTTCATCCAGTGCTGCGCTGACGTTTCTGGATTCTGAGTCATGGGGAAAGCAAAAAAATTGTCAAAGGATCTGCGGGAAAATGTAGTTGAACTATATAAAACAGGAAAGGGATATAAAAAGATATCCAATGAATTGATAATGCCAATCAGCAGTGTTCAAACTCTAATCAAGAACTGGAAAATGAGGGGTTCTGTTGAAACCAAACCACGGTCAGGTAAACCAACTAAAATTTCAGCCACAACTGCCAGGAAAATTGTTCGGGATGCAAAGAAAAACCCACAAACAACTTCAGGTGAAATACAGGACTCTCTGAAAACATGTGGTGTGGCTGTTTCAAGATGCACAATAAGGAGGAACTTGAAGAAAGATGGGCTGCATGGTTGAGTCGCCAAAAGAAAGCCATTACTACGCAAATGCCACAAAGTATCCCGCTTGCAATATGCCAAACAGCACAGAGACAAGCCTCAAACCTTCTGGCACAAAGTCATTTGGAGTGATGAGACCAAAATTGAGCGTTTTGGCCATAACCATAAACGCTACATTTGGAGAGGAGTCAACAAGGCCTATGATGAAAAGTACACCATTCCTACTGTGAAACACGGAGGTGGATTGCTGATATTTTGGGGATGTGTGAGCTACAAAGGCACAGGAAATTTGGTCAGAATTGATGGCAAGATGAATGCAGTATGTTATCAAAAAATACTGAAGGAAAATTTGCATTCATCAGCTCGGAATCTGCGCATGGGACGTACTTGGACATTCCAACATGACAATTATCCTAAACACAAGGCCAAGTTGATCTGTCATTGGCTACAGCAGAATAAAGCGAAGGTTCTGGAGTGGCCATCTCAGTCTCCTGACCTCAATATCATTGAGCCACTCTGGGGAGATTTCAAACGTAGAGTTCATGCAAGACAGCCCAAGAATTTACAGGAACTGGAGGCTTTTTGCCAGGAAGAATGGGCAACTTTACCATCTGAGATGATAAAGAGCCTCATCCACAAATACCCCAAAAGACTTCAAGCTGTTATTGCTGTCATTGATGTTAAAGGGGGCAATACACGGTATTGAGAACTGGGGTATGTAAACTATTGATCATTTGGGTAGTTTCTGTTGCCATTATGATTTAAAAAGAGTAAACACAGTTGATTGATAATAAATGGCTTCAGCCAAACACTAACCATGAGTGGAAGAAAAGTTTTTGTGTTATCATTCATATTCTCTGAAAAATGGCCAAGAAATCATAAATTCTGCCAGGGTATGTAAACTTATGAGCACAACTGTAAATCCCATATGTTACAGCTCGTGGACTCTCGCCACCTAAATTAAAGAAATTCTGTTTTTGGATGTACTTTAAGCATCAGTGTGTAACAAAGGTGTAAATTCTGTATGCTTTGCAACTATAAGTAAATGCATTTTTTGATTGACTGATGACTGTCAAATGATATAGATGGATGAAAAATGTAATCCAAATTGCCAGGAAATATATTTTACTGTTTATTTCAAATTCAGTTGTAGTAAGTGCTCTTGCATTGTGCATTTGTCAATTATTCAACTCTACTGTATTTAAATGTGTCAATTATTCAATTATACTGCATTTAGTGGTCCTTTTTTCTAGATTTGATGTGCTTTGGCTCAATACAACCCCTATCTCCGCAAACTGCAACACTTAGAGACAAGTGACTGCTCATTTGAAAATGGGAGAGTCCCTATTTCAGAAAATGAGGCTACTTATCCTCCTAAGTTGTATGTGATCACCATGGGGAATGGTCATTATCCACACCATGTGACAGCAGGGAGTTATTATTGTACATGGGAGTTACTGCAGGACACTAGAGGAGTTACGTTCCCCTTAAATACAGGAAATTGTCATAGTGAAAGTAGTGTCATAGTGATCAACAGTACCACTAGGAACCAGGTAGGTCTTTAATTAGGCACAGGCAGACTTTTTCAGGACTTGTATATCTCCCCATGAAACACACACAGATGGGCATTAAACCCTATTTTGGAAAGATGGTGTCTTTTTTTCCAATGATATCTCATACCTCTTTCATCGGTAAGTGACTGCCATAAAGATGACAATAACTTACCAAATGTACTCAATGTATTAAGGATAATATCTATGTCTCCTAAAGACAGTACACACTCTAAACACAAAGAGCACCCTTTATATAAAAGAGAGGATTTACCTCTTTTAAATGAGAGGCCCTGTACCCCTAGATGACTCTTCAATGTCAGCAAAATTTGTATTTTCTTTTTCGTTAGGTAATCCTCAGCGGATATTCCACCTAGCACTTAGCAATCATAAGGATATTCCAATTCAGTTTTTTTTATCTCATTTTTTCAAGTGCACACGTTATATATATTTTTTTGATTTTTTTATTTTTGTATTAACATCACATGTAAACGGATATTCACCGTCCTTTGGGTCATCACCTCTACACAACACCTTATAATTTGAGGATTATCCACTTACTAAAACATTTCTGACTTTTGACTGGAACAGTTTTGTGGGATTTTATATATATATATATATATATATATATATATATATATATATATATTTTTTTTTTTTTTGTGTGTTTTGTATCCCCCAATGGGATTTGCTCAACAATTTTAATTGTTTTTATTGTTTACTTATATACTTATCTGTTACTCTTTATTAAATATACTAATTTTATATACTGCCTGATTTGATATTGCCTGATGTCATACTTCAGCCTGCTGGCACTACTATTCAACGCACAACATGCAACAGCTATAATTTGTCAGATACTTAAAGGGACATTATACACTCATTTTTTCTTTGCATAAATGTTTTGTAGATGATCTATTTATATAGCCCATAAAGTTTTTTTTTTTTTTAAATGTATAGTTTTGCTTATTTTTAAATAACATTGCTCTGATTTTCAGACTCCTAACCAAGCCCCAAAGTTTTATGTGAATACCGTCAGCTACCTTCTCCAGCTTGCTCCTGGAGGGGGGGGGGGGGGAGTGTCTTATTTCCCACTTGCAGTGGGCTTTCCGGCTACCTTTTCAACAGAGCTAAACTAAGAGGTTCGAAGTAAGTTTTTAAACATTTTTATACTGGATTTTTATATCAGTATCTGTGCATCTTATTCTTTATAGTAGTGTCTATTACATTCAGTTATATGAAAATGAGTGTATACTGTCCCTTTAAGCATATTTAACAAAAAAAAGTAGTCTAGCTCCTCTCTTGCCACTCTCACACAATATATTTAGGAAAATGAGACCTCTCACTTTAAAGAAGAAATCACTCTCTCTTCCATAGTATTGTGTACCTTAAGCTGCCAGGACACCTGCTGACTCAGTTACATTGGTTTGTGCCAGGGTTTATAGACTTGGCTTCTCTGAGTAAATGTTTGGGGGATATTCAATTAATGAGGTAGGTGAGTGTAAAAATAGACTATACTTCATTGAGGATCTATATAGGATGACTCATTAGTACTTGTATTTTGTTCCCTTTTATGTTGCATTAAGGGGCGATAAATAACAGCATTGAAAAGGGTTAATATTAAACCATCACTTGTATCTTTAAAACAATGCTTTCCAGAGAAGTCTTAACTCAGTTGAATGGCTATACCCCCTTAGCACATCAGTACTAATGGGTTTATATACAAGAACAACAAGGGTTTGTGATTTGCAAGTTTTCAACACAGAGGGCTTTCTCTTTCTCAACACAGAGAACTTTCTCTTTTTCAACACAGAGGGCTTTCTTTACAGGTAAGTTAAAATCAGTATGATTTACAAAGCAAGCAAATCTTACAATCCCAATAAGAGTGCTTTTATTTGTACTTTACACTTACCCAGTCCATATTCAGTGGTCTCAGGTTCATCGTTGTCCCCCTCGTCACTAACCTTACGGAGGTGCTGAAGGTACGCATCAGTGTGAAATGTTGCCATCTCTTCCATAGTTGCAACTTTTGGCTTTATCACCCTGCAAAGAGAGAAAATAAATCAGCTTTATGAGATATAAGGGCAGATAACGTATGGCAGAAAAGAATGCTGTGGATACTTATTTAAATAGTGCCAATTTTAAATAATACACAATACACTATCAACTTCTAAGTGACATTAACCTAATTTTATATATGTATTAAATTGCAAAAGAATACAAATTGCTATTAAATTACAAAATACAAGTTATAAAAGCATTTAAAACTGACACTTTACAAAAAATAATTTTACACTCTGGTATGTTAATTCTTCACAATAACTTCTCAAAATTACACAGTCTATTTAAAAAAAAGACAGCAGCTTTTATTGAACAATTAAAGTGAAAGTCAACCCTAGTATTTGTGAAACGCTAGAATTGACTATTGAAACAAATAAAGGGGATTTTCATTCATGAAGTATAACATACTTTATGCAGAAAGCTCCTTTATTTCTTTCATGCGATAGTCGCTCTGAGCTGCTAAGGCAGCCCACGGCAGATCGCTGTTTTGCTAAGAGGTGACGCTTTCACCTCTTAGCCAATAGCCGTGTGGTAAATCCGGCTCCCAAGGGCGCCAAGTCGGATTTACCGCACGACTTTTGGCTGAGAGGTGAAAGCGTCACCTCTTAGCAAAACAGTGATCTGCCGTGGGCTGCCTTAGCATCAAAGAGCAGCAATCGCTTGAAACAAATAAAGGAGCTTTCTGCATGAAGTATGTTATACTTAATGAAAATCCCCTTTATCTGTTTCAATGGTCAATCTTAAAGTTTCACAAACGCTAGGGTTGACTTTAACTTTAAAGGATAAAAATACAGCTGAGATGATATGGGCATGACATGCCCATAACGTTTTCTATTTCTATCTTTTAAACTACAATGAAACATGTTTTATGAGTAATAAGGTGAGTGTTGATGCCTTTTTGATATACACTTGACAAAGACAGGATGCCATAGTGCCTATTAAAATGCCATTCTACATCACCATTATACTTATGAAGAGGTGCACGAGTAAAAACCACACCTCCCCTCTTCATAGGGTACATCATGATGAGGGACATCATTTGTAATTATGTTTAATGACAGCTATCATTCAACACAATTTAAGCATTTGTGTCTGTTGTATTTTAGAAATAATATTAGAAAATGTTTATTATCTCCTTCCATCATATTTCTGTATTACATTAATTTGATCTCTGGGTGTTATGAATGGAAAAAAAATGTACACATAGGATAATTATATGTATGCACTTCAATACCAGATAATTCCATTCTTTTCACCAAATTACTAATAATTAATATGAGCTGCATACATTTCTGTAGTTGCCTCAGACAAATACAGTAAATATCAGAGCTTGAAATATCTGTTCAAAAGCCAAGCTACAAAATGTTTATGTATGTACACACACACAATCTAAGTAAAAGCAGTCTCAGAGGTTAATGCCTTGATTGCCAGAAACAGAGCAGATAGCATAATTGGGGTGCACAAAGCATGCTGATTCAGTTGGAATTCTGTTTTCAAAACAGTGTGGCATGACAGGATTGTAGTTCCTGTGTGCCTATTGGATCTATAATCCCCACAATGATGCACACAATTCACGTAAAGACACGGGGGTGCACAGGATGCAAATGTGCCCCTTAAAATGTAGCTGACCAGAGCATTATGACGTTAAAATAACCAGGGCACAGCTGGGCTCACAAATTCAAGGGCTATTGATTTGTTATACCCTGAGTGGAATTATTTGCCTTGGCAATGAACACCACTGTCATTCTGATGTTGAATAAGGAAAATTGATATAAACCTTAACAAGAAAACTAATATTTTACAAATATACTGAAAATGGAAATGTAATAATTTGACATTGCAAAACCAAAATTAGATATGAAGCAGAATAATAAAAACATAAGAACAAAATCAATCCTAAAATTGAAAAAAATGTACACCTGTTTAGCACTCTTTCCCTAACTGATGGTGGCAATTGTTGGACAATGTATAGGTATACTAGAGAAGGAAGTGCGCTCAGATTTTTAAAATATAACCTTTATTGGGTAATTTAAAAACACAAACAAAATCTACACACATACAATTAAGTTAAAAATACAGGTTTAGGTCAATTGGTTTTATTCCAATAATCATGAATTTGGAAAGATAGTTGTAACATACACTGGGTGTGATTCAACTAGAATGATTCTCTGTTGAGAGTGTTTTGTAGAAGTCCAATAGGGAACTTGTACTCTTAACAATTATGTTCTGTTTATTGGAGCTTTGACCACTTTCTCGTGGACTTTGCTATATATTTTTATCTCTGATTCAAGGTGGAATCCCGGTTGTAATACTTTTAAGTATGAGGGCAAACAGTTATCTGGTTGATACTAAATATGGAATTGTATATGTCACTGCATAGGGATTCAAGGTGGAAGTTTTAGTTACTTGTAAGATGCATTATATCATATTGTATATTACACTATTCGTAAATTATATGCATCGATTTATTTGGACTCCCAATTTTGTTCCTAGTGTCTAATATATTGTTCCATATATCTGAGGCATTTTGAACTGCTATTGTAATAAATGCAGTACACACAGTGTCCTCAGATTAGCCTAGCTTTATATTAGTGGCATACTCTCAAACACGCTTGATAGCCCAGTTAATATTTATTTTATTTTTTTAAATAACCAAAGACATAGACCTGCAGCATGTATATATAGAAGATCCAATAGTAGCAGATGTAAGTTCATTACTTTCAATACATTTATAGACTGTCAGCATTACCTACCCCAAGGGGGACACTGTACTGCATTTATTACAATAGCAGTTCCAAATGCCTCAGATATATGGAACAATATATTAGACACTAGGAACAAAATTGGGAGTCCAAATAAATCGATGCATATAATTTACGAATAGTGTAATATACAATATGATATAATGCATCTTACAAGTAACTAAAACTTCCACCTTGAATCCCTATGCAGTGACATATACAATTCCATATTTAGTATCAACCAGATAACTGTTTGCCCTCATACTTAAAAGTATTACAACCGGGATTCCACCTTGAATCAGAGATAAAAATATATAGCAAAGTCCACGAGAAAGTGGTCAAAGCTCCAATAAACAGAACATAATTGTTAAGAGTACAAGTTCCCTATTGGACTTCTACAAAACACTCTCAACAGAGAATCATTCTAGTTGAATCACACCCAGTGTATGTTACAACTATCTTTCCAAATTCATGATTATTGGAATAAAACCAATTGACCTAAACCTGTATTTTTAACTTAATTGTATGTGTGTAGATTTTGTTTGTGTTTTTAAATTACCCAATAAAGGTTATATTTTAAAAATCTGAGCGCACTTCCTTCTCTAGTATACCTATACATTGTCCAACAATTGCCACCATCAGTTAGGGAAAGAGTGCTAAACAGGTGTACATTTTTTTCAATCTTAGGATTGATTTTGTTCTTATGTTCAAACCAGTACACAGCACCTCAGCTATCTTGTAATATATCTAATCTGGGCCAAAAATATAAATTGGTGGATATTATATCCTATCAATAAACCCAGATATTAATAGGCTACCCTAATTGTCAAATTTCAGCAGTGCCATTAGTACTTTGTTTTTCTTTGTAGAATAATAAAAACAATATTCTAATATAGATATTGAATACTGATATTAAATCAGAGAAATTTGACATGAGGAAACTTGATACTATAACAATGAATACAAAAAAAATATATGAATTTTAAATGATTCAGAAAGAGCATGCAATTTTAAGTAACTTTCTAATTTACTCCTATTATCAATTTTTCTTCGTTCTCTTGCTATCTTTATTTAAAAAGCAGTAGTGTAAAGCTTAGGTGCCGGCCAATTTTTGGTTCAGAACCTGGGTTATGCTTGCTTATTGGTGGCTAAATGTAGCCACCAATAAAGCAAGCGCTATCAGGGTGCTGAACCTAAAATGGGGCGGCGCCAACAGATTCCGCAGCGCTACAAACATAAGTATTAGCCACTTTTTAATGGGTGCTCCACCTGGCTGATTTTCCTGACCACCCAGCTAAAATTTTAGCAAAAATAGGTTAAAATCAGCTTATATTAAGTTTTTTCAATATTTATTACTCAAATTATCATTAAATACAATTATGTTAAATGAAGCAACTCATTTGTACTTTGGATAGCAGAAAATGTTATCAAATTAGAAAGTATTACACTGCCCCCACTCGCCTAATTTATAATGCCACCCGGCTGGCAATATTTTCTGTGGTGAACACTGAGTATAATATGCAAGGCAGCATTTATATGAGACAAATGGGTAGAGGGCCCAGCCAAGAATTGTACTGTTGTAAACCAGCTCTCATGAAGGTTATCTACAAAACAGTTGGGCTTGTAAGCCTATATGCTAAGGGGGTTCAAGGTGATAACAAAAGGAGGAAAGGAACGGAGGTAAGAAAAGGCTAGCATACATTGTATGCATCCCTGAACAGTAAAGTGTTTAAGGAGTGCTTAAAACTTTGAAAACGTAGAAGTCTTGTGGAACGCTGCAGAGAGTTCCACAAAATAGGGGCCATTCTGGAGAAGTCCTCTAGATGAGAATGTGAGGAGGGAACTAGAGAGGAGAGCAGAAGGTCTTGAGCAGAGCAAAGGGGATGTGAGGGAGTACATCTGGAGACCAGGTCTGCGATATAAAGGGGAGCAGTGTTATTGAAGGCATTTGCTGTAAGAGTCAGGATTTTGCGTTTAATTCTGGAAGCTAGAGGAAGCAAGTGAAGGGATTAGCAGGGAGGTTCCGCAGATGAAGGGTGGCGTGTAAGGAAGATCAGACTGGCATAGGCATTCCTTAAGGATTGTAAAGGAGATAGACGGCAGCTATGGAGACCAGAGAGGATGAAGTTGCAATTGTCAAGGCGGGAAATGAGTCAGTGGGTTAAAATCTTAGTTGTGCCTTATGTGAGCAAGTGTCAAATCTTGGAGATGTTTTTAAGGTGGAAACAACATGAATCGGCCAAAGACCGGATATGAGGAGTGAAAGAAAGATCTAAGTCAAGTGTGACACCAACACATCTGGCATTCAGTGTTGGGATGGGGTAATGATGTAATTAGCAATAGTTATAGGATGTGGGGGGGGGGGGGGGGCAGAGATTTTGGAAGAAGAGGTATGTGCCAGAAAAGGCTACACAAAAGGTACGGTTAGACAGGTAGGAGGGGAACTACAAGAGGGCAGTGTCACTAATGCAGAAGGATTTGAGGGTTTGGAGCAAGAGAGGGTCGTCAACAGTATCAAAGGCTGCAGACAGATTGGGAAGAATTAACAGAGAGAAGTGGTCTTTCGATTTTGCTGTAAGTAGCCTTAAAGTGATAGTCTACATGAAAATTATTGTTTAAAAAAAAATAGATTATTCCTTTATTACCCATTCCCCAGTTTTGCATAACTAACACTGTTATATAAATACACTTTTTTTTACCACTGTAATTACCTTATATCTAAGCCTATTTCAGTTCCTTTGACAGACCTACATTTTAGCCAATCAGAACTGACTCATAAATAACTCCATGTAAGTGAGCAAAATGTTATCTTTATGGCACACAAACTAGCGCTCTCTAGCTGTGAACAACTGTCAAAATGCACTGAGATAAGAGGCAGTCTTTAAAAGTTTAGAAATTAGCATATGAGACTACCTAGGTTTGGCTTTAAACAAAGAATACCAAATGAACAAAGCAAATTTGATGATAAAAGTCAATTGGAAAGTTGTTCAATATTGTATGACATAACTAAATCATGAAAGTTTAATTTTGACTAGACTGTTCCTTTCACGATTGCTGTCTCTGTAGACTGTTGGGGTGAAATCCAGATCGCAATGGATCAAGGAAGGACTTTAATGTGAGGAACTGTGATAATCGTGTATATACATGGCTTTGCAGAAGTTTTGAGGAAAGGGGCAATAGAGAAATAGGCCAGTAGTTGGATGGGGAGGTTGGATTGAGAGGTTATTTAAAGGGACACTGAACCCAAATTGTTTCTTCCGTGATTCAGAAAGAGCATGCAATTTTAAGCAACTTTCTAATTTACTCCTATTTATTATTTTTTGTTTGTTCTCTTGCTATCTTTATTTGAAAAAGAAGGCATCTAAGCTTTTTTTTTGTTTCAGGACTCTGGACAGCAGTTTTTTTATTTGTGGATGAATTTGACAACCAATCAGCAAGGACAACCCAGGTTCTTCACCAAAAATGGGCTGGCATCTAAACTTACATTCTTGCATTTCAAATAAAGATACCAAGAGAATGAAGAAAATTTGATAATAGTAGTAAATTAGAAAGTTGCTTAAAATTGCATGCGCTATCTGAATCACAAAAGAAAAAATGTGGGTTCAGTGTCCCTTTAAGGATAGGTATGACTATATGTTTAAGAGATGAGGGAAATATAGCACTGCTGAGGGAGAGGTTGAAAATGTGCGTGAGGATTGGGGTAAGTATAGGAGAGAGGGAGCAGTTGTGAGGGGATGGGATTGACAAGAATTGTGGGATTTTAATAAGGACTATAAACTGCAGTTATATTCTTGTGGTTCTGTTACATAATTACAAAAGGTTTTATTTTAAAATCTTCCAAAAAATGTTTTTTTAATAACTTGTTTGACTGAATTATTACCATTGTTTGGTGCAGCACTATTGCTAAAGACACTGGATATGACATGATAGTAATATTAATTTCATACATTGCCTGATTGTACGTGTTACTATGTCAGTATTTTTGTGCAAAGTTGTTGCACAACAGTCCTAGAGCCAAGGTACCCATTAAACTCAACTGGTCCCGGCACTAGGGAAAGAGCAACTCTCCATTTACTTACTTTATGTGCACCTTAAAAGTCACTTTCTCCCCTGCTTGTCCTCCAAGAAATAAATTAAAAGATTCCATCAGTTGTTTAACCCCTTGGCTACCAGAAAAAAATGCACTATACTCTTGGGCAATGTGCTCAACCCTTTTTGGGAGCCATATAGTTAATTTTACCCGTGTTCTGTAATATCAGGTCTTATGAGACAGCTCTCCAGTGACTGATTACTGACAGTAGAATGGCACTTCAAGTAAACTGGTATGTGCTCAAGCGAACCGTGTGATCATCATTTGTAGTTTTTTTCTTCTTGTTTCTCTAGCATTCATTGTATGATAATTATAATACTTATTGCTGTATTAGAGCAGATTTATGCAGATTCAGTAATGGTTTTTATTTCAATGCAGTGCTTAAACAAGTGTGCTACCATTTATTAATGTCACTGGTGATTTAACACATCTGTCAGCAGTGTATTTTAATGCATTTAATTGTCCAGTTTTCTATATACACAGTTTATAGTTGTCCTCACCTCATGTCCCTGAGAAGTCCATATGCTTCTATTAGAGAGTGTACCATACTGGCCTGAAACACAGAAAATATTCAGCATCGTAGAATTAGGATATATTCTTTATTTACTCTATTTGGAATGATGCTTATTTCTAATCTGTTTCCTCACCCTTCGTGGAACTTTGCTCAGCACAGTATCACACAAATGGACATAGTCTGCGCTGTAAATATAAACCGGGGGTAACGAGTCCTCCATCCTGCAGAAACCGGAAACGGGTATGTATAATAAAAAAATAAAAAAAGGCCGGGCTAGGTGCACTTGGAAATCTATCCCCCTTAAACAAGAAGCCGAAGTCCCGTTCCTAGAACTAATGGCCATCTAAAGTATAACTGACTGTCTTCGTGTCTGTGAACTATGCATGCATTTTTACAGTCTGAAAATTTAGGGGTTTTAAGGTTGCATCTATTATCAGTAACATCTAGAGCCTTTATTTGTTTGAAAACCATACAATTTAGACAGAACCTCTCCAATGAAGATTACCATAGTTTTTGTTTAAACATTTATAGACCAATTGTTTATCCAAGAAGAGGTTTCCTCACCCATAGTAGATAAGTACTGACAAAGACTATAGGACTCAGAAGACCTGGTTAAAAATGCAACTACCACCATATTTCACCGCATGCCGCTTTACTTGTATCCAGTAATGCCCTAAAATAAAGTGACCAGATTTTTAAATGAAATCCAGGGACGATTTGGTAAAATCTTAGTTTAGCGTTCTAAATTATTTTCTCAGCCATATCTCATTATTTGCCTACAAAAATTGGCGTGGGGGTTCAGATGAGGGCTACCAACAATGCTGCAATGTTTGTGTCTCCAGGAACAAAAAGGGGAGCCCTATTTTGGGGTGTAAAGTCCCTGTTTTCCCCATAGACTTTCCACAGCCAGCCAGCTCTGCTCACCTACATGGATACATTGTATCAAACCCCCAGCCTACAGCTTTTTATACATTTGTAACTGTTTACTGTACACAGACACTTAAAGCAGCCCTCTCGGTAACAACTGTACAAACTGCTGAGGAAATAATGTTCACACAGCCTTAAAGGGTCAACTAGCACCTGGTCACAGTCTTAAAGGGACAGACAAAAAAACCACACAGCCTTGAAAGGGTCAACTAGCACCACACACACACAGTCTTAAAGGGACAGATTGCAGTAATGTTCACGCAACGCAACCTTAAAGGGCAGCTCGACACCTGCGCACAGAGCCTTAAAGGGACAGATCACCGTAATGTACATGCAGCGCAACCTTAAAGGGCAGCTCAACACCTGCGCACAGAGCCTTAAAGGGACAGATCACCGTAATGTGGGCGCAATGCAACCTTAAAGGGTAGCTTGACACCTGCGCACACAGCCTTAAAGGGACAGATCACCGTAATGTGCACGCAGCGCAACCTTAAAGGGTAGCTCGACACCTGCGCACAGAGCCTTAAAGGGAAAGATCACTGCAATGTGCACTCAGGGCAACCTTAAAGGGCAGTTCGGCACCTGCTCACAGTCTTCAAGGGGCAGGCACACACAACCTTTTAGTAGCTCGACACCTCTTCACACAGCCTTAAAGGGACAGATCACCATAATGTGCACGCAGCGCAACCTTAAAGGGCAGCTCAACACCTGCGCACAAAGCCTTAAAGGAACAGATCACCGTAATGTACACGCAGCGCAACCTTAAAGGGCAGCTCGACACCTGCGCACACCGCCTTAAAGGGACAGATAACCGTAATGTGGACGCAGCGCAACCTTAAAGGGCAGCTCGACCCCTGCGCACAGAGCCTTAAAGGGACAGATCACCGTAATGTGCACGCAGAGCAACGTTAAAGGGCAGCTCAACACCTGCGCACAGAGCCTTAAAGGGAAAGATCACTGCAATGTGCACTCAGGGCAACCTTAAAGGGCAGTTCGGCACCTGCTCACAGTCTTCAAGGGGCAGGCACACACAACCTTTTAGTGAGTTTACACGCACAGTTTTAAAGGGAGCGATAGTATGCATCCCCATGTGATGCATGCAGCCTTAAAGGGACGCTCTGTCTTAACGGGACAGTAGCACGTGCACGCACACAAACACACAGAGCACTCTCAGCCTTTAAAAAGACAACTTGCACCACATGCATGCAGCCTAAAAGGGACAGATCACCATAATATTCACACAGCGCAACCTTAAAGGGTAGCTTGACACCTGCGCACACAGCCTTAAAGGGACAGATCACCGTAATGTGCACGCAGCGCAACCTTAAAGGGTAGCTCGACACCTGCGCACAGAGCCTTAAAGGGAAAGATCACTGCAATGTGCACTCAGAGCAACCTTAAAGGGCAGTTCGGCACCTGCTCACAGTCTTCAAGGGGCAGGCCCACACAACCTTTTAGTAGCTCGACACCTCTTCACACAGCCTTAAAGGGACAGATCACCATAATGTGCACGCAGCGCAACCTTAAAGGGCAGCTCAACACCTGCGCACAAAGCCTTAAAGGAACAGATCACCGTAATGTACACGCAGCGCAACCTTAAAGGGCAGCTCGACACCTGCGCACACCGCCTTAAAGGGACAGATAACCGTAATGTGGACGCAACGCAACCTTAAAGGGCAGCTCGACACCTGCGCACAGAGCCTTAATTGGACAGATCACCGTAATGTGCACGCAGAGCAACCTTAAAGGGCAGCTTGACACCTGCGCACACAGCCTTAAAGGGACAGATAATGTAATGTGCACGCAGAGCAACCTTAAAGGGCAGCTCAACACCTGTCACAGAGCCTTAAAGGGAAAGATCACTGCAATGTGCACTCAGGGCAACCTTAAAGGGCAGTTCGGCACCTGCTCACAGTTTTCAAGGGGCAGGCACACACAACCTTTTAGTGAGTTTACACGCACAGTTTTAAAGGGAGCGATATTATGCATCCCCATGTGATGCATGCGGCCTTAAAGGGACGCTCTGTCTTAACGGGACAGTAGCACGTGCACGCACACAAACACACAGAGCAATCTCAGCCTTTAAAAAGACAACTTGCACCACATGCATGCAGCCTAAAAGGGACAGATCACCGTAATATTCACACAGCGCAACCTTAAAGGGCAGCTCGGCACCTACGCACACAGTCTTTAAGGTACAGGCACACACAACCTTTAGTGGTTAAACGCAGACAGTTTTAAAGAGAGCGATAGTATGCATCCACACGCAAAGCACAGCGCCTTAAAGGGACACTCTGTCTTAAAGGGACAGGGGCACGTGTACAGCCTTTAAAAGGACAACGTGCACCATAACCACACAGTGTTAACGGAACAGCTCACACCATGCACACCTAGTGCAGCCTTAAAGGGCAGCTCACCGCCTGCTCACACAGTCTTAAAGGGGCAGGCACACACAACCTTTAGTGGGTAAAGTCACACCACACGCACACAGTCTTAAAGGGAGTGATAACAGTATACATCCACACGCAACGCACACAGCCTTAAAGGGGCACCCAGTATTAAAGTGACAGACACAAACGCAGACTTTAAAGGGGGAGCTCACACCACACACACACAGTTTTAATGGTACAGGTGCCACAATGTTCACACACACAGCTTTTAAAGGACAGCTCATGGCATTCACGCACAGCCTTAAATGCTTTAAATGAATGGCTTATGGTACACACAGACTTTGGGGCCAAATTATCAAGTTCCGAATGGAGCTTGATGCCCCCTGTTTCCGTGCAAACCTTCAGGCTCACCAGAAATGGCAGTTATGAAGCAGCGGTCTAAAGACCGCTGCTCCATAACTGATCTGCTGCCTCTGATGCTGCGGTCTTCAATACACCCGATCCTATACGATCAGGCTGATTGACACCCCCTGCTAGCGGCCGATTGGCCGTGAATCTGCAGGGGGCGCCATTGCACAAGCAGTTAACAAAAACTGCTTGTGCAATGATAAATGCTGTCAGCATTTATCGATGTGTGGCGGACATGATACGCTACATTGTATCATGTCCTTCTGCACTTTAGTAAATCGGCCCCTTAGAGCAGTGTTTTTCAACCAGTGTGCCGTGGCACACTAGTGTGCCGTGAGAGATCCTCAGGTGTGCCACGGCAGACTGACAACAGTGTGATATATTTTTTAAACTTTGCTTGTTTTTTACTCCCAGTGCAGGGGTAGTTTGTAGGAGGCATGGCATAACAGCACAATACATACAGTATGTGTGTGTTTGTGTGTATGTGTATATATATATGCTGTATTAGGCTACAATGTGTGATTTTGTGGTGTGCCACAGGATTTTTTAATGTAAAAAAGTGTGCCACGGCAAAAAAAAGGTTAAAAATCACTGCCTTAGAGATGGCTCAAGGCAATCATAAAAAGAGTTATAGAGATTTTATGGCATTATTATTTATTATTATTATTATACTTTATTTATTAAGCGCCAACATATTCCGCAGCGCTGTCCATGGATACAATTCATTTAGATAAAACAATATAAGACTTGTAAGATACAGGACAAAATTTACAAACACATACAGGAGGGATTGAGGGCCCTATTCCCGTGGGAACTTACAATCTAGAAGATCTAGGCATCCACACAAAGCCATGAGCTGTGCTTTTAGTCTGTGAGTGTGTGTGTTTTTTTGTTGTTGAGCTAACAGTTTGAACGGTTCCTCAATCAGCCCTCTAGTCATACAGCACCTTTGTTTTAGAGAGATGATTGGAAAATATTTCAAACTGTTAGTTCAATAAAAATATTACTTTTCAAGTTTGTGACCAGAGGGCAGGGTATTTGAATTTCAGCGCTACATTAAAAGTGCATCTTCATAACAACTGAATAAACTGCTTCTAAAATATCTATAACATTCCAGATTTGTTTAGACGAAAGTGAAAAGTTTACTATCACTTTAAGGACTGTGTGCATTGTGTGAGGGTGTCCCTGCCTTTAAGACTGTGCAAGCGTAATGTGATCTATGCTGTTAAGGCTGTGTGTGCTGTGTTTACGCACCTGTACCATTAAAACTGTGTGTGTGTGGTGTGTGCTCCCCCTTTAAAGTCTGCGTTTGTGTCTGTCACTTTAATACTGGGTGCCCCTTTAAGGCTGTGTGCATTTGGGTGTGCTTAAAAGCCTGTGTGCCTGCCCCTTAAAGACTGAGCATTGTGTGAGATGTTCCTTTAAGGCTGTGTGCATTGCGTGTGGATGTATACTGTTATCGCTCCCTTTAAGACTGTGTGTGTGTGTGGTGTGACTTTACCCACTAAAGGTTGTGTGTGCCTGACCCTTTAAGACTGTGTGAGCAGGCGGTGAGCTGCCCTTTAAGGCTGCACTAGGTGTGCATGGTGTGAGCTGTTCCGTTAACACTGTGTGGTTATTGTGCAAGTTGTCCTTTTAAAGGCTGTGCACGTGCCCCTGTCCCTTTAAGACAGAATGTCCCTTTAAGGTGCTGTGCTTTGCGTGTGGATGCATACTATCGCTCTCTTTAAAACTGTCTGCCTTTAACCACTAAAGGTTGTGTGTGCCTGTACCTTAAAGACTGTGTGCGCAGGTGCCAAACTGCCCTTTAAGGTTGCGCTGCGTGAATATTATGGTGATCTGTCCCTTTTAGGCTGCATGCATGTGGTGCAAGTTGTCCTTTTAAAGGCTGAGAGTGCTCTGTGTGTTTGTGTGTGTGCACGTGCCACTGTCCCGATAAGACAGAGCGTCCCTTTAAGGCTGTGTGCATCACATGGGGATGCATACTATCGCTCCCTTTAAAACTGTGCGTGTAAACTCACTAAAAGGTTGTGTGTGCCTGCCCCTTGAAGACTGTGAGCAGGTGCCGAGCTGCCCTTTAAGGTTACGCTGCATGCACATTGCAGTGATCTGTCCCTTTAAGGCTCTGTGCGCAGGTGTCGAGCTGCCCTTTAAGGTTGCGCTGCGTGCACATTACGGTAATCTGTCCCTTTAAGGCTCTGTGCGCAGGTGTCGAGCTGCCCTTTAAGGTTGTGCTTTGTCCACATTACGGTGATCTGTCCCTCTAAGGCTCTGTGCGCAGGTGTCGAACTGCCCTTTAAGGTTGCGCTGCATGCACATTACAGTGATCTGTCCCTTTAAGGCTGTGTGCGCAGGTGTCGAGTAGTGATGTCGCGAATAGTTCGCCGGGCTAGAACATCTTTTTTTTTTTTTTTTGCCTGTGTAATTTTGACTGTGAAACATCAGTCTGCTAGTGTAATCTAATTGCAGTTGCCTGCCTGCAGTGCCACTACTCATATCTGTTGTAACAGTAGTGTAAATTTTGTAAAAAAAACTTTTTTGACTGTGAAACATCAGTCTGCTAGTGTAATCTAATAGCAGTTGACTGCCTGCCAGCGTGTGTGCCAGGCCCACTTGCCAACTAGTGCCACCACTCATATCTGTTGTAACAGTAGTGTAAATTTAAAAAAAAAAAACTTTTTTGACTGTGAAACATCAGTCTGCTAGTGTAATCTAATTGCAGTTGCCTGCCTGCCAGCGTGTGTGCCAGGCCCACTTGCCAACTAGTGCCACCACTCATATCTGTTGTAACAGTAGTGTAAATTTAAAAAAAAAAAAACTTTTTTGACTGTGAAACATCAGTCTGCTAGTGTAATCTAATTGCAGTTGCCTGCCTGCCAGTGTGTGTGCCAGGCCCACTTGCTAAGTGCCACCACTCATATCTGTTGTAACAGTAGTGTAAATTTTGTAAAAAAAATAATCTTTTTTTACTGTGAAACATCAGTCTGCTAGTGTAATCTAATTGCAGTTGCCTACCTGCCAGCGTGTGTGCCAGGCCCACTTGCCAACTAGTGCCACCACTCATATCTGTTGTAACAGTAGTGTAAATTTAAAAAAAAACTTTTTTGACTTTGAAACATCAGTCTGCTAGTGTAATCTAATTGCAGTTGCCTGCCTGCCAGCGTGTGTGCCAGGCCCACTTGCCAACTAGTGCCACCACTCATATCTGTTGTAACAGTAGAGTAAATTTAAAAAAAAAAAACGTTTTTGACTGTGAAACATCAGTCTGCTAGTGTAATCTAATTGCAGTTGCCTGCCTGCCTGCCAGCGTGTGTGCCAGGCACACTTGCAAACTAGTGCCACCACTCATATCTGTTGTAACAGTAGTATAAATTTTGTAAAAAAAAACTTTTTTGACTGTGAAACATCAGTCTGTTAGTGTAATCTAATAGCAGTTGCCTGCCTGCCAGCGTGTGTGCCAGGCCCACTTGCCAACTAGTGCCACCACTCATATCTGTTGTAACAGTAGTGTAAATTTAAAAAAAAACAAAACTTTTTTGACTGCGAAACATCAGTCTGCTAGTGTAATCTAATTGCAGTTGCCTGCCTGCCTGCCAGCATGTGTGCCAGGCCCACTTGCTAAGTGCCACCACTCATATCTGTTGTAACAGTAGTGTAAATTAAAAAAAAAAAAAACTTTTTTGACTGTGAAACATCAGTCTGTTAGTGTAATCTAATAGCCGTTGCCTGCCTGCCTGCCAGCGTGTGTGCCAGGCCCACTTGCCAACTAGTGCCACCACTCATATCTGTTGTAACAGTAGTGTAAATTTTAAAAAAAAAACTTTTTTGACTGTGAAACATCAGTCTGCTAGTGTAATCTAATTGCAGTTGCCTGCCAGCGTGTGTGCCAGGCCCACTTGCCCAGTGCCACCACTCATATCTGGTGTAACAGTAGTGTACATTTTTTAAAAAACAACTTTTTTGACTGTGAAACATCAGTCTGCTAGTGTAATCTAATCTAATTGCCTGCCTGCCAGCCAGCGTGTGTGCCAGGCCCACTTGCCAACTAGTGCCACCACTCATATCTGTTGTAACAGTAGTGTAAATTTAAAAAAAAAAAACTTTTTTGACTGTGAAACATCAGTCTGTTAGTGTAATCTAATTGCAGTTGCCTGCCTGCCAGCGTGTGTGCCAGGCCCACTTGCAACTAGTGCCACCACTCACATCTGTTGTAACAGTAGTGTACATTTTTTAAAGAACAACTTTTTTGACTGTGAAACATCAGTCTGCTAGTGTAATCTAATTGCAGTTGCCTGCCTGCCAGCGTGTGTGCCAGGCCCACTTGCTAAGTGCCACCACTCATATCTGTTGTAACAGTAGTGTAAATTTAAAAAAAAAAACTTTTTTGACTGTGAAATATCAGTCTGCTAGTGTAATCTAATTCTAGTTGCCTGCCTGCCTGCCAGCGTGTGTGCCAGGCCCACTTGCCAACTAGTGCCACCATTCATATCTGTTGTAACAGTAGTGTAAATTTAAAAAAAAAAAACTTTTTTGACTGTGAAACATCAGTCTGCTAGTGTAATCTAATTGCAGTTGCCTGCCTGCCTGCCTGCCAGTGTGTGTGCCAGGCCCACTTGCCCAGTGCCACCACTCATATCTGTTGTAACAGTAGTGTAAATTAAAAAAAAAAAAACTTTTTTGACTGTGAAACATCAGTCTGCTATTGTAATCTAATTGCAGTTGCCTGCCTGCCAGCGTGTGTGCCAGGCTCACAGCGTATACTGTGCCCACTTTCCCAGTGGCACCACTCATATCTTGTTTAATAGTAGTGTAAGTGTACATTTAAAAAAACAAAAACTTTTTGGTTCCTAAAATCCATGCCATATACACGTCCCCTGGCGCCGCAACTGCCTCTGGGAACCTTACCATGGGTCCTAGACCGCACGTCTTGTAATTCTCTGTCTGGGAAATTATATATCTATCAAATCTATCTATCTATCAAATCTATCTAACTAACTATCAATCGTATCTATCAAATGTATATTGCATCTATTGATCTATGTAATCTATGTATCTATCTATCAAATCTATCTCGTGGCCGGACTGTTTTGTGACAGCCACTTGTGTTTCGGCCAAATGCCCATCGGCTAAAAGTCCGGCCACGATTGCGCGCGCAGTGCCCCAAATTTGAAATCTATCTAACTATCAATCGTATCTATCAAATGTATATTGCATCTATTGATCTATGTTATCTATGTATCTATCTATCAAATCTATCTATCTCGTGGCCGGACTGTTTTGTGACAGCCACTTGTGTTTTGGCCAAATGTCCGTTGGACAAATGTCCATCGGCTAAAAGTCCGGCCACGATTGCATGCGCAGTGCCCCAAATTTGAAGTAGGAGGACCGACCAAGCATCTTTTTCCATCTCCCGGTTCCTAAAATCCATGCCATATACACGTCCCCTGGCGCCGCAACTGCCTCTGGGAACCTTACCATGGGTCCCAGACCGCACGTCTTGTAATTCTCTGTCTGGGAAATTATATATCTATCAAATCTATCTATTTATCTATCAAATCTATCTAACTATCAATCGTATCTATCAAATGTATATTGCATCTATTGATCTATGTAATCTATGTATCTATCTATCTATCTTGTGGCCGGACTGTTTTGTGACAGCCACTTGTGTTTCGGCCAAATGTCTGTCGGCTAAAAGTCCGGCCACGATTGCACGCGCAGTGCCCCAAATTTGAAGTAGGAGGACCGACCAAGCATCTTTTTCCATCTCCTGGTTCCTAAAATCCATGCCATATACACGTCCCCTGGCACCGCAACTGCCTCTGGGAACCTTACCATGGGTCCCAGACCGCACATCTTGTAATTCTCTGTCTGGGAAATTATATATCTATCAAATCTATCTATTTATCTATCAAATCTATCTAACTATCAATCGTATCTATCAAATGTATATTGCATCTATTGATCTATGTAATCTATGTATCTATCTATCTCGTGGCCGGACTGTTTTGTGACAGCCACTTGTGTTTCGGCCAAATGTCCGTCGGACAAATGGCCATCGGCTAAAAGTCCGGCCACGATTGTACGCGCAGAGCCCCAAATTTGAAGTAGGAGGACCGACCAAGCATCTTTTTCCATCTCCCGGTTCCTAAAATCCATGCCATATACACGTCCCCTGGCGCAGCAACTGCCTCTGGGAACCTTACCATGGGTCCCAGACCGCACGTCTTGTAATTCTCTGTCTGGGAAATTATATATCTATCAAATCTATCTAACTATCAATCGTATCTATCAAATGTATATTGCATCTATTGATCTATGTAATCTATGTATCTATCTATCAAATCTATCTATCTCGTGGCCAGACTGTTTTGTGACAGCCACTTGTGTTTCGGCCAAATGTCCGTCGGCTAAAAGTCCTGCCACTATTGCACGCGCAGTGCCCCAAATTTGAAGTAGGAGGACCGACCAAGCATCTTTTTCCATCAAAGAGAAAACAGGTATCGCAACAGTGAAGTAAAAATATCTGGCAGAGAGATATGCAGGTAAAAGCGTAATTTATTACATGTCACATAGCGTACATACAATATACAGGCACAGCAAACAGACCCCGCTGACGCGTTTCCCGCTTCACAAGCGGTTCATCAGAGCTGGGAGAGAAGTGTTATAGGCAGCTGTTAAATCTCAGGTAACAAATCTGAATAGCCAATCAGCACACAGAAGTCTCACCTCTGACTTAACCTTTTGCACTCCATAAACTTCCAAGTTTTAACTTTCTTACAGCAACACAGAAAATGTTACAAAATCACTATAAGCATCACATAATAATATTACAAGTTAAAACTAAATAGAACACCTCTACTAAAATGAGTTAAATCAAAGTTAGGAATATCGGAACCCTGAAAACAAAATGTTATGCAAAAGCTGTTACAATTAGATAGCATGTCTCACACCGAAGTAGCCAAAAAGATATAAAAGTTAAATGCAAACTTAGTTATATTACGGCAACAGTGAGCACATGACACAATGTTACAACTTAGCAAAAGGAAAAAAGGAGAAAAACACTTTGAACTAATCTGAATTATAAAAGATCAGTCCTTATGTAGTAACTACTATATTAAAAGGAGACATTCGTAACAAGACAAGTAACTAAGCATCTATAAATAATTTAATGTCACTAATTTTATTTATCCCTGATGGGGAACCTGTTTTGAGGGTATAGATCCAATAAATTTCTCTTTTACTTAAGATCTTATATCTATCACCTCCTCTAATGTTAGTTTTAACCTGTTCAATACCTTGAAACCGAAAATACCTGAATTTATCAATATGTTCAAAAAAATGCTTGGCCACTGGAGTTTTAGGTACCTCCGCCTCTAGGGACAAAAGATGTTCCCGAATCCTGTCCTTTAAGCCCCTAGAGCTGAGACCCACATATTGAAAATTACAGTGTAAACAGGTGATAAGGTAAACAACAAAGTTAGAATTACAATTGATGCGTCCCTTAATGTTATATACTTTACTGGTATTCGTAGACTGAAAAGTGTCTCCTACCAAAGCAAAATCGCAACTTTTACATGGCCTCACACCACATTTATAGAAGCCACATTTTTTAGAGAGCCAGTTGCTAGTTTTACCTGTCAATGTTGTAGTATTAGTATTGGAGTGTGAGCTTAAATTCTTGTTTATTCTATCACCTATAGTGTCTGATCTATAGGAGATAAAATTACAGCCTTAAATCATCATCCATATCTAGAAGGGGTAACCTTTTCTTAATAATATTACATATAGCATCATATTGATTGTTATATTTGGTTATGAAGTTAACACTATTACTGCTCTGATTTCTGGCATTGTTTCTTGATTTTTGTTTATCCTTAAGTAATTTACTTCTATCAAAGCCAGAAACCAAAGCAGCAATATCATTTAGCTCTCTTAAATTATAACCTCTGTCCACCAAACGTGAAGTCAAATCTCTAGCATGTTTCCAATACATATCCAAAGAGCTACAGTTGCGCATTAACCTAATGTACTGTCCCTTAGGGATCCCCTTTTTCAGATGTCTGGGATGTGATGAGTCAGCTCTGAGAATGGTATTCCCAGAGATATCTTTCCTATATACTTCAGTGATAATAGATTCATCTTTGTGTCCTATTAATACATCTAGATATGGTATATTATCTCTAGAAGTATTATAAGTAAAACTTAAGTTGTTGTCATTTAAATTGAGATCATCAACAAAATTCTTCAAGTCCTATTAATACATCTAGATACGGTATATTATCTCTAGAAGTATTATAAGTAAAAATATTCATTCTATACTGATATACAGCATTAAGTCTGAGCAGTCTTTTTCTCTTTAAATGACACATTGATCTTTTTCCATCTCCAGGTTCCTAAAATCCATGCCATATACACTTCCCCTGGCGCCGCAACTGCCTCTGGGAACCTTACCATGGGTCCCAGACCACACGTCTTGTAATTCTCTGTCTGGGAAATTATATATCTATCAAATCTATCTAACTATCAATCGTATCTATCAAATGTATATTGCATCTATTGATCTATGTAATCTATGTATCTATCTATCAAATCTATCTATCTCATGGCTGGACTGTTTTGTGACAGCCACTTGTTTTTTGGCCAAATGGCCGTCGGCTAAAAGTCCGGCCACGATTGCACGCGCAGTACCCCAAATTTGAAGTAGGAGGACCGACCAATCATCTTTTTCCATCTCCCGGTTCCTGAAATCCATGCCATATACACCTCCCCCGATAGGGGGAGTAACAGGTATTAAACTGATCAGAATAGTACTACTTAACACACCACTCATATCTGGTGCCACAGTAGATTGCACGCGCAGTGCCCCAAATTTGAAGTAGGAGGACCGACCAAGCATCTTTTTCCATCTCCCGGTTCCTAAAATCCATGCCATATACACGTCCCCTGGCGCCGCAACTGCCTGTGGGAACCTTACCATGGGTCCCAGACCGCACGTCTTGTAATTCTCTGTCTGGGAAATTATATATCTATCAAATCTATCTATTTATCTATCAAATCTATCTATCATATCTATCAAATGTATATTGCATCTATTGATCTATCTATCTAATCTATGTATCTATCAAATCTATCTCGTGGTTGTGCAAATGGACTGTTTGCGGTGCGTTAAACGGGGAGTTTGGTCTGTCACTGTGAAGCGGGCGTAACCCTTACACTACCTGATCGATACAACATCATACCTGATGTTTTAAAGCACGTTATTCCAAACAATTTAGGAATGTTAGGTGATTTATGCCCTTTATGGCTTAAAAACAGACTCTGCATGAACTATGTAATTATCCGTGGGAGTTTTGCCATGGATCCCCCTCCGGCATGCCACAGTCCAGGTGTTAGTGCCCTTGAACCAACTTTTCCATCACTATTGTGGCCAGAAAGAGTCCCTGTGAGTTTTAAAATTCGGCTGCCTATTGAAGTCAATGGCGGTTCGCCAACAGTTGCGGAAGTTCGAGTCCGCCGTTCGCGAACGGAAAATTTTAAGTTTGCGATATTGTGCTGCGTCCACATTACAGTGATCTGTTTCTTTAAGGCTCTGTGCGCAGGTGTTGAGCTGCCCTTTAAGGTTGCACTGCATGTACATTATGGTGATCTGTCCCTTTAAGGCTCCTTGCGCAGGTGTCGAGCTGCCCTTTAAGGTTGCGCTGCGTGCACATTAAGGTGATCTGTCCCTTTAAGACTCTGTGCTCAGGTGTCGTGCTGCCCTTTAAGGTCGCGCTGCATGCACATTACTGCAATCTGTCCTTTTAAAGCTCTGTGCGCATATGTCGAGCTTCTCTTTAAGGTTGCGCTGCGTGTACATTACGGTGATCTGTCCCTTTAAGGCTCTGTGCGCAGGTGTTGAGCTGCCCTTTAAGGTTGCATTGCCTGCACATTACGGTAATCTGTCCCTTTAAGACTCTGTGCTCAGGTGTCGTGCTGCCCTTTAAGGTTGCGCTGCGTGCACATTACTGCGATCTGTCCTTTTAAGGCTCTGTGCGCAGGTGTCGAGCTGCGTCCACATTACGATGATCTGTCCCTTTAAGGATCTGTGCGCAGGTGTCGAGCTGCCCTTTAAGATTGCGCTGCGTGCACATTATGGTGATCTGTCCCTTTAAGGCTCTGGGCGCAGGTGTCGAGCTGCTCTTTAAGGTTGCGCTGCGTGTACATTACGGTGATCTGTCCCTTTAAGGCTCTGTGCGCAGGTGTCGAGCTGCCGTTTAAGGTTGTGCTGCATGCACATTACAGTGATCTGTCCCCTTAAGGCTGTGTGCGCAGGTGTCGAGCTGCCCTTTAAGGTTGCGCTGCGTGTACATTACGGTGATCTGTTCCTTTAAGGCTTTGTGCGCAGGTGTTGAGCTGCCCTTTAAAGGGACACTGTACCCAAATTTTTTCTTTTGTGATTCAGATTTTAAGCAACTTTCTAATTTACTTCTATTATCAATTTTTCTTCGTTCTCTTGATATCTTTATTTGAAAAAGAAGGCATCTAAGCTGAGGAGCCAGCAAATTTGTGGTTCAGAACCATAGATAGCAATTGTTTATTGGTGCTGCCCAATCAGCAAGGACAACCCAGGTTGTTCACCAAAAATGGGCCGGCATCTAAACTTAAATTGTTGCTTTTCAAATAAACATACCAAGAGAATGAAGAAAATTTGATAATATGAGTACATTAGAAAGTTGCTTCAAATTGCATGCTCTATCTGAATCACAAAAGAAAAAATTTGGGTACAGTGTCCCTTTAAGGTTGCGCTGCGTGCACATTACGGTGATCTGTCCCTTTTAAAGCTGTGTGCGCAGGTGTCGAGCTGCCCTTTAAGGTTGTGCTGCGTGCACATTACGGTGATCTGTCCCTTTAAGGCTGTGTGCGCAGGTGTCGAGCTACCCTTTAAGGTTGCACAGCGTCCACATTACGGTGATCTGTCCCTTTAAGGCTCTGTGCGCAGGTGTCGAGCTGCCCTTTAAGGTTGCGCTGCGTATACACTACGGTGATCTGTCCCTTTAAGGCTCTGTGCGCAGGTGTCAAGCTGCCCTTTAAGGTTGCGCTGCATGAACATTACTGCGATCTGTCCCTTTAAGACTGTGTGCGTGTGGTGCTAGTTGACCCTTTCAAGGCTGTGTGTTTTTTTTTTCTGTCCCTTTAAGACTGTGTGACCAGGTGCTATCCTGCCCTTTAAGGCTGTGTGAACATTATTTCCTCAGCAGTTTGTACAGTTGTTACCGAGAGGGCTGCTTTAAGTGTCTGTGTACAGTAAACAGTTACAAATGTATAAAAAGCTGTAGGCTGGGGGTTTGATACAATGTATCCATGTAGGTGAGCAGAGCTGGCTGGCTGTGGAAAGTCTGGGGAAAACAGGGACTTTACACCCCAAAATATGACTCCCCTTTTTGTTCCTGGAGACACTGCAGCTTTGTTGGTGGCCCTCATCTGAACCCCCACGCCAATTTTTGTAGGAAAATAATGAGATATAGCTGAGAAAATAATTTCGAACGCTAAACTAAGATTTTACCGACATTTTTTTATATTCACACTTCCTACTGAGCATGTGCACAAGCTCACAGGGTATATGTATACTAGTCTGTGATTGACTGATGTCTGTCACATGATACAGAAGGCTGGAAAAAAGAAGAAAGAATACATTTGTCAGAAAAAAAAATCTTGTATCCTAGTGCACATCACTTTGCAGACATCCCAACCTGCAAAAGCTCATTTCAGGGAGGTGGCTTCACCTGCTACTGTGCCGCCACCCCTCCCCTCCCAGTTATATATTGGACACCTTGAAACCCTAAATTAGATAGACTTATCATTAAAGTATCTACTCACTAAAGGCACATTAAAAAAGTAGCTTTATTGAACAACCACATACAACAAACCTATTTTCTAGTGATCGTACGTAACGCTTGTTGAATTCTTAAATACCGGTATTTTAGAATACAAAGTTTAATTATGTGCAGTAAATAAGGTAGTATTTGTGTTTTATTTTATTAATATCAGTGGGGGCTTTTTGGTTACTGATGCATGCTTTGAGGGTTCTAGAACGTCCCAGCAACTAAAGGCATTCCTTAAAGAAACACTTTTCCGGATTTGGGCCACATTGGATCATGGTACTTGGAGTTTCAGGGAGATTGCATTTCATTTGCTGGCATCAGGGAGCCGCTATTGGAATCAGGGAGACTCCCTGAACTTCAGGGAGAGTTGGAATGTCTTTCTTTGTTACATTCCAGCCAATAAAAAGCTATGGAAACTAACATCCAGTCTGTGGGCCTAGTGTGGTAAAAACCCAGCCCAGTCAATGAAAGGAGCCTAGCGCTTCCCAGGCCCCAGAACTAAGAGATCCACCACAATACAATGGGAGATCCACCTCTCCCCACTCCAATGAGAGGTCACCCCCAGAGCCAGTCCCCAGTGTCACCCAATCAGACCTATCCTTTAAATGTTTGTCAACACTGCTGGTAATGGTCTGTAGCAGCTACTTTACACATGGCTCTCAGCAAAATAAATGCTGCTCTACATATGTCATATTGCTGTGTACACTACATCTGCACATAGTGCTGCACATACACAGGGCTGGCTCAAGACATTGTGCTGCCTGGGTCCGAGATACAAATGACGCCCCCACACACACACACATTCTGACGGGTTGCCAAATCCGACAGAAGAGCCAACCCCCACACCAAGAGAAACAATGAAGTTTGAGAGCAGTGGATTGCTTTCAATGCCGCTCTGGACCTCAGTCACCTTCTGACCAGCTGCTGTCAATAAATCTTAGCCTAGGAGTTGGACTCAGCAAACAAAGGTTAGGACTGGATCTGTTTTTATTGCCGGTGACATGTTAATGAATCCCAGATTCCCACCCACTAACGGTCTGACTACAGAGACAGCCATCCCTGCTCACTCCTAAATCATAACGTGCAGTGCTACACCATCTATTACATTTATAGATTGCCGCTCCTGAGTGTGACTGTCCTTTCTCTGACTCTGATTGGATTGACAGGCCCAGCGCATCAGCTGCATTAAAGGAAGGAAGACCGCCGCTCACTCGTAAAGCTAAATCCTAGGTACCTGTCCGCAGCATTGAAGGCAAAGTGCCGCTCGCTTTCTTCTAAATCCTAAATGTCCTCAGTTGTACTTTTTGTCGGTCTCACTCTGTCACATCACCCGGTCCCTGGGTCAGTAGTCAGTGGGTGGGATTGGAATGACTGACAGCCTGGTCACCATCAGGAGCTGTATTGAAGGCATTCCAATCCCACCCACTGACTACTGACCCAGGGACCGGGTGATGTGACAGTCAGAGTGAGACCGACAAAAAGTACAACTAAGGACATTTAGGACTTCGAAGACTTTATCCTGACCTGCGCCCTGGGATAAATTGACGTATCACTTCCTCCCAGGCAGTGCTTGGCTGCAGCTCAATACCTGAGACTCCCTCTTCCCACACCCATGCACTTACCTTGTCGCTCCGCTTACGACTTCCTTCCAGGCAGCGCTTGGCTGCAGTAGGAGCCGGGCGCTTTTCCGGGGACAGTCTCCTCAATCCGGGGACTGTCCCCGGAAATCGGGGACGTCTGGTCACCCTACCCTAAAATGAACTGGTAGGTGGGCGGTGCCTCAAGGAAAACCAAATCCTGGTCATTATTTCAACCTATGTGGTTGTGAAACACTGGTTTAAAAACACACATCACCAATTGGGGGTTAATACATTTCTAAACAGTTTATAATCATAGTATTATTGTCAAAGCCAGAGTGTTGATGAAGCGTTTTTGCACCATTGGATACATTACGGAATTTAAGAATAATTTATTTATTAGGAGAGTAACATGTATTCTCACTGTTTAAAGGTACATGAAACCCCAATTTTTTCTTTCATGATTCAGATACAGCATGCAATTTTAAGCAACTTTTTAATTTACTCCTGTTCATTTTTCAAAAGTACTCTTGGTATCTGTATTTGAAAAAGCAGGAATGTAAGCTTAGGAGCTGGTCCATGTTTGGTTCAGAACTCTGGATAGCACTTACTGAACCAAAAATGGACCGGTGTTATGACAAATTAGCCACTTCCTCAGATTAGTCCAGGTGACGTGGAATCAGCTGTTTGACCAAAATTAACTCACTGAGCATGCGCTCACCACATAGCTGCATTTCACTGAACATTCTAGCGATCAGATTTGTTGATGGCCTTTAAAGTGCATGATCTGTCATTTTTATAAACTGAACACTGCAAATCCAGTCATGCCTCCATTTTAAACGGAATGACATTGCCTTCTCTGTATATTTTTGTTGCACTTTTCATTAACCTCTTCTTAGGAAACACTCCTATTATAATTCTGTATTACTGTTTCTTAAGAAGAGGTTAATGTAAAGCGCAACAAAAATATACAGAGAAGGTGACGCAGATTAACTGAATGCACCACCCAATTATGTACTATCAATTTCATTCTGTTTACAAATCCCATCATGTCTTCATTTTAGTGTTCAGCTTATAACAATGACGGCGCATGCGCTTTATATGCCACTGACAAATCTGATGTCTAAAATGTTAATCGACGTGTGGTTACTGGAATGCGGTGAGTTAATATTTGTTTAACAGCCAATTCCACGGCACTAGAAGTGACATAATTGGCTAATCTGAGGAATTGGCTAATATAAAAAGTTTTCCTTTGTGAAAAGCACACTGGTCTAAAAGAGGCTGCTCCTGGGTGGTAAATCGCCATAGAACTAGCTGATGAGCTGTTGTTCGTTCCTGGTAGAGCGCTTCTCTCTTTGTATGAGAATTGGCTAATATTTCATAACACTGGCTCCTAAGCTTACATTCCTGCTTTTTCAAACAAAGATACCAAGAGAACGAAGAAAAATTGATAATAGAAGTAAATTAGAAAGTTGCTTAAAAACAGAATTTATGTTTACCTGATAAATTTCTTTCTCCTATGGTGTGTCCGGTCCACGGCTTCATCCTTACTTGTGGGAATATTCTCTTCCCTAACAGGAAATGGCAAAGAGAGCACAGCAAAAGCTGTCCATATAGCTCCGCCCCCCAGTCATTCGACCGACGGTTAGGAGAAAAAGGAGAAACCATAGGGTGCCGTGGTGACTGTAGTGTACAGAAACAAAATTTTTTAAACCTGACTAAAAGCCAGGGCGGTCCGTGGACCAGACACACCGTAGGAGAAAGAAATTTATCAGGTAAACATAAATTCTGTTTTCTCCTACATTGGTGTGTCCGGTCCACGGCTTCATCCTTACTTGTGGGAACCAATACCAAAGCTTTAGGACACGGATGAAGGGAGGGAACAAGTCAGGTTACCTAAACGGAAGGCACCACGGCTTGCAAAACCTTTCTCCCAAAAACAGCCTCCGAAGAAGCATAAGTATCGAATTTGTAAAATTTGGCAAAAGTATGCAGAGAAGACCAAGTCGCTGCCTTACAGATCTGATCAACAGAAGCCTCGTTCTTGAAGGCCCATGTGGAAGCCACAGCTCTAGTAGAGTGAGCTGTAATTCGTTCAGGAGGCTGCCGTCCGGCAGTCTCATAAGCCAATCGGATGATGCTTTTCAGCCAAAAAGAAATAGAGGTAGCAGTGGCTTTCTGCCCTCTCCTCTTACCAGAATAAACGACAAACAAAGATGATGTTTGTCTGAAATCCTTTGTTGCTTCTAAATAGAATTTTAAAGCACGGACCACATCTAGGTTGTGTAACAAACGTTCCTTCTTTGAAACTGGATTCGGACATAGAGAAGGAACAACTATTTCCTGGTTAATATTCCTGTTGGAAACTACTTTTGGAAGAAAAAACAGGTTTGGTACGTAAAACTACCTTATCTGCATGAAATACCAGATAGGGAGAAGTACACTACAAAGCAGATAATTCAGAAACTCTTCTAGCAGAAGAAATAGCAACTAAAAACAGAACTTTCCAAGATAATAACTTAATATCTATGGAATGCAAAGGTTCAAACGGAACCCCTTGAAGAACTGAAAGAACTAAGTTTAGGCTCCAAGGAGGAGTCATAGGTCTGTAAACAGGCTTGATTCTGACTAACGCCTGTACAAACGCTTGTACATCTGGCACAGCTGCCAGACGTTTGTGCAACAAGACAGACAGAGCAGATATCTGTCCTTTTAGAGAACTAGCTGACAGACCTTTCTCCAAACCCTCTTGGAGATAGGAAAGAATGCTAGGAATTTTGATTTTACTCCAAGAAAAACCCTTGGATTCGCACCAACGGATATATTTGTGCCATATCTTATGGTAAATTTTCCTAGTCACAGGCTTTCTGGCTTGAACCAGAGTATCTATGACTGAATCTGAAAACCTACGCTTAGATAGAATCAAGCGTTCAATTTCCAAGCAGTCAGCTGCAGAGAGACTAGATTTGGATGTTCGAATGGACCTTGTACTAGAAGATCCTGTCTCAAAGGTAGCTTCCATGGTGGAGCCGATGACATATTCACCAGGTCTGCATACCAAGTCCTGCGTGGCCACGCAGGGGCTATTAGGATCACTGAGGCCTTCTCCTGTTTGATCCTGGCTACCAGCCTGGGAAGGAGAGGGAACGGTGGAAACACATAAGCTAGATTGAACGACCAGGGCGCCACTAATGCATCCACTAGTGTCGCCCTGGGATCCCTGGATCTGGACCCGTATCGAGGAACTTTGAAGTTCTGACGAGACGCCATCAGATCCATATCCGGATTGCCCCAAAGTTGAGTTAACTGGGCAAAGACCTCCGGGTGGAGTTCCCACTCCCCGGATGGAAAGTCTGACGACTCAAATAATCCGCCTCCCAGTTGTCTACTCCTGGGATGTGGATTGCAGATAGGTGGCAGGAGTGATCCTCCGCCCATTTGATGATCTTGGATACCTCTGTCATCGCCAAGGAACTCTTTGTTCCCCCCTGATGATTGATGTACGCTACAGTCGTCATGTTGTCCGACTGAAATCTTATGAATCTGGCCTTCGCTAGGTGAGGCCAGGCCAGGAGCGCATTGAATATCGCTCTCAGTACCAAAATGTTTATCGGGAGAAGGGACTCTTCCCGAGACCATAGACCCTGAGCTTTCAGGGAGTCCCAGACCGCGCCCCAGCCTAAGAGACTGGCGTTGGTCATGACGATGACCAACTCTGGTCTGCGGAAACTCATTCCCTGAGACAGGTGATCCTGAGTCAACCACCAGCGGAGTGAGTCTCTGGTTACCTGGTCTACTTGAATCTGGGGAGACAAGTCTGCATAATCCCCATTCCACTGTTTGAGCATGCACAGTTGCAATGGTCTTAGATGAATTCGAGCAAAAGGAACCACGTCCATTGCTGCAACCATTAGTCCTATTACCTCCATGCACTGAGCTATGGAAGGCTGAAGAATAGATTGAAGAACTTGACAAGCGTTTAGAAGTTTTAATTTTCTGACCTCTGTCAGAAAAATCTTCATTTCTACAGAATCTATTATTGTTCCCAGAAAGGGAACCCTTGTGGACGGGGACAGGGAACTCTTTTCTACGTTCACCTTCCACCCGTGAGACCTGAGAAAGGCTAATACAATGTCTGTATGAACCCTTGATCTGGAAAGGGACGACGCTTGGATTAGGATGTCGTCTAAGTAAGGTGCCACCGCAATGCCCTTCGGTCTTAGAATCGCTAGTAGGGACCCTAGCACCTTTGTGAAAATTCTGGGAGCAGTGGCTAAACCGAACGGAAGAGCCACGAACTGGTAATGTTTGTCCAGAAAGGCGAACCCTAGGAACTGATGATCTTTGTGGATAGGAATATGTAGGTACGCATCCTTTAAGTCCACGGTAGTCATGTATTGACCCTCCTGGATTGTTGGTAAAATCGTTCAAATGGTTTCCATTTTGAATGATGGAACTCTGAGGAATTTGTTTAGAATTTTTAAATCCAGAATTGGCCTGAAAGTTCCCTCTTTTTTGGGAACTACAAACAGGTTTGAGTAAAACTCCAGACCTTGTTCCGCTATTGGAACTGGGTGTATCATCTTTAATAGGTCTCCTATGCAATGTAAGAATGCCTGTCTCTTTATCTGGTCTGAAGATAAGCGAGACATGTGGAACCTTCCCCTTGGAGGAAGTTCCTTGAACTCTAGAAGATACCCCTGAGAGACTATTTCTAGCGCCCAGGGATCCGGAACATCTCTTGCCCAAGCCTGAGCAAAGAGAGAAAGTCTGCCCCTTCTAGATCCGGTCCCGGATAGGGGGCTACCCCTTCATGCTGTCTTGGTAGCAGCAGCAGGCTTCTTGGCCTGTTTACCCTTGTTCCAGCCTTGCATTGGTTTCCATGCTGGTTTGGGCTGGGAAGCGTTACCCTCTTGTCTAGAGGCTGCAGAGTTAGGAGACGGTCCGTTCCTGAAATTGCGAAAGGAACGAAAATTAGATTTGTTCTTAGCCTTGAAAGGCCTATCCTGTGGGAGGGCATGGCCCTTTCCCCCAGTGATGTCTGAAATAATCTCCTTCAATTCTGGCCCAAAAAGGGTCTTACCTTTGAAAGGAATATTAAGCAGTTTTGTCTTGGACGACACATCCGCCGACCAAGATTTTAGCCAAAGCGCTCTGCGCGCCACTATTGCAAAACCTGAATTTTTCGCCGCTAATTTAGCCAATTGAAAAGCGGCATCTAAAATAAAGGAATTAGCCAACTTTAGTGCGTGAATTCTGTCCATGACTTCCTCATATGGAGTCTCCTTATGGAGCGAATTTTCTAGTTCCTCGAACCAAAAAGACGCCGCCGTGGTGACAGGAATAATACACGAAATTGGTTGGAGAAGGAAACCTTGCTGAACAAATATCTTTTTAAGCAATCCTTCCAATTTTTTATCCATAGGATCTTTGAAAGCAAAACTCTCCTCAATGGGAATAGTTGTGCGCTTGGCCAACGTAGAAACTGCCCCCTCAACCTTAGGGACTGTTTGCCATGCGTCCCTTCTGGGGTCGACAATGGGGAACATTTTCTTAAATATAGGAGGTGGGACAAAAGGTATGCCTGGCTTCTCCCACTCCTTAGTCACTATGTCCACCACCCTCTTGGGTATCGGAAAGGCATCAGCGTGCACAGGGACCTCTAGGAATTTGTCCATTTTGCACAATTTCTCTGGAATCACCAAAGAGTCACAATCATCAAGAGTAGTTAGCACCTCCTTAAGCAGTGCGCGGAGATGTTTTAACTTAAATTTAAATGCCACGATATCAGGTTCTGCCTGCTGAGAAACTTTTCCTGAATCAGAAATTTCTCCCTCAGACAGACCCTCCCTCACTGCCAAGTCAGACTGGTGTGAGGGTATAACAGATAAATTATCGTCAGCGCCCACTTGCTCATCCTCTGTATTTAAAACTGAGCAATCACGCTTTATGGGAAATGCTGGCAGTTTGGATAAAAGATTTGCTATAGAATTATCCATTACTGCAGTTAATTGCTGCATAGTAACAAGCATTGGCGCGCTAGATGTACTAGGTGTCGCCTGCGCGGGCAAAACTGGTGTTGACACAGAAGGAGAGGATGATGAACTATCCCCACTACCTTCATTTGAAGAATCATCTTGGGCAACCTTATTAAATGTGACAGTACTGTCCTTACTTTGTTTGGACGCCATGGCACAATTTGAACATACATTTAAAGGGGGAACCACCTTGGCCTCCATACACACAGAACATATGCTATCTGAAGGTATAGACATGTTAGACAGACTTTGGCAAGCTATTAATGCAATAAAACCGTTTTTAAACAAAACCGTTACTGTCTCTTTAAATAATAAACAGAGCACACTTTATTTCTGAATGTTTGAAAAACTATGAAGGAAATATCCGATCTTTACAAATTTTGCACTTTGAAAGTATTGCACACCAAATTTCAAGTCTCTAACCCCTTAAATGAGCAAACCGGAGCTAATTGTTCAATTTACCAGTTTAAACCCACTACAGTCCCTGCCACAGCCTTTGCTGCGGCTTTTACCTTCCTTGGGGGTTATTCACCACAGAAATAAGCCTTCTTGAAATCGTTTTTATGGTCACAGGAACCTCTCACATGAAGCTGCATGCACTGCTTCCAAAAGTAACTGCGCAACTGAGACGCGAAAATGAGGCCTCCTCCCTCTGCATACCAGAGTGAAGGGGCCTTCCTGACTAGATTAGGTGTCTAAACAACTGCCAGGCGTAATAAAAACGTTCCCAAAAGTGTTTCAAAGTCACAAAACACTCCAAAAGTCATATAAATATTATATAAATCAATCGATTTAGCCCACAATAGTGTCAACCAGTATAGAGCCCATTTATAAGCCTTCATTCTGTTATGAGTCTAAGAAAATGGCTTACCGATCCCATAAGGGAAAATGACAGTCTTCTAGCATTACTATGTCTTGTTAGAAAAGAGACTAGTCATACCTGGAGCATAAAAGTCTGCAAACTGTTCCCCCCAACTGAAGTTCTCTGGTTTCAACAGTCCTGCGTGGGAACAGCAATGGATTTTAGTTACTGTTGCTAAAATCATACTCCTCTTTTAACAGAACTCTTCATCACTTTCTGTTGTAGAGTAAATAGTACAAACCGGCACTATTTTAAAATAACAAACTCTTGATAGAAGAAATAAAACTACAACTAACACCACATACTCTTTACCATCCCCGTGGAGATGCTACTTGTTCAGAGCAGGCAAAGAGAATGACTGGGGGGCGGAGCCAGAGGGGGAGCTATATGGACAGCTTTTGCTGTGCTCTCTTTGCCATTTCCTGTTAGGGAAGAGAATATTCCCACAAGTAAGGATGAAGCCGTGGACCGGACACACCAATGTAGGAGAAATGGCATGCTCTCTCTGAATCCTGAAAGAAAAAAACATAATTTATGTAAGAACTTACCTGATAAATTAATTTCTTTCATAATGGCAAGAGTCCATGAGCTAGTGACGTATGGGATATACATTCCTACCAGGAGGGGCAAAGTTTGCCAAACCGCAAAATGCCTATAAATACACCTCCCACCATACACATACTTTAGTTTAACATATAGCCAAGTAGTGAGGTGTAAAAAGGAGTAAAAAAGCATACAAAAAAAGAGGAACTGGAAAATAACATTGTGCTTTTATACAAAAAAAATATAACCACCAAAAACAGGGTGGGCCTCAGCGACTCTTGCTATTACGAAATAATTTAATTTATCAGGTAAGTTCTTACATAAATTATATTTTCTTTCATGTAAATGTTCATGAGCTAGTGACATATGGGATAAAATACCCAAGATGTGGAAGTCCACAGAAGAGTCACTAGAAAGGGAGGGATAAAATAAAAACAGCTATTTCCGCTGAGAAATTAAATCCACAAAATAAGTTCTTATAAACAGAAGAATCAAACTGAGACAGCTACCTGAAAAACTTTTCTACCAAAGACTGCTTCAGAAGAAGCAAATACATCAAAATGGTAAAATTTAGTAAATGTATGCAAAGAAGAACAAGTTGCTTCTTTGCAAATCTGATCAACTGAAGTTTCTTTCTTAAAAGCCCAAGATGTGGCAACTGATCTAGTAGAATGAGCTGTAATTCTCCGAGGCGGAGACTGTCCAGCCTCCAAATAAGCCTTGTGAATCAAAAGCTTTAACCAAGATGCCAAAGAAATGGCAGAGGCTTTCTGAACTTTCCTAGAACCAGAAAAGACAACAATAGACTTAATAACAGGCTTGATATGGACCAAAGCCTGAACAAAACAGCGAATATCAGGAAGTTTAGCAATCTTTCTATGAAATAAAATAGAAAGAGCAGAGATTTGTCCCTTCAAAGTACTTGCAGAAAAACCTTTATCCAAACCATCCTGAAGAAACTGTAAAATTTTAGGAATTCTAAAAGAATGCCAAGAGAATTTATGAGAACACCATGAAATATAGGTTTTCCAAACCAGATAAATCATCCTAGAAACAGACTTACGAGCCTACAACATAGTATTGATCACCCAGTCAGAGAAACCTCTATGACTAAGCTCTAAACGTTCAATTTCCATACCTTCAAATTTAGCGATTTGAGAATCATGATGGAAAAATGGCCCTTGAGACAGAAGGTCTGACCTTAAAGGAAGTGACCAAGGTTGGCAACTGGACACCCGGACAAGATCTGCATACCAAAACCTGTGAGGCCATGCTGGTGCTATCAGAAACACATGCGATTGTTCCATTATGATCTTGGAGATCACCCTTGGAAGAAGAACTAGAGGCAGAAAAATATAAGCAAGTTGGTAAGACCAAGGAACTGCTAACGCACCCACCATCTCCGCCTGAGGATCCCTGGACCTGGAAAGGTATCTGGGAAGTTTCCTGTTTAGATGGGAAGTCATCAGATCTATTTCTGGCACACCCCACATATGTACAATCTGAAAAAACACATCTGGATGGAGAGACCACTCCCCCAGATGCAAAGTCTGACGGCTAAGATAATCCGCTTCCCAATTGTCTACACCTGGGATAATCGCAGAAATTAAACAAGAGTTGGATTCCGCCCAAGAAAGTATCCGTGATACTTCTTTCATTGCTAAAGGACTTCGAGTCCCTCCCTGATGATTGACATATGCCACAGTTGTGATAGCGTCTGTCTGAAAACGAATGAAAAGTTCTCTCTTTAATAGAGGCCAAGCCTGAAGAGCTCTGAAGATAGCACAGAGTTCTAAAATATTGATTGGTAACCTCGCCTCTTGAGGTTTCCAAACCCCTTGTGCTGTTATAGACCCCCAGACAGCTCCCCAACCTGTGAGACTTGCATCTGTTGAGATCACAGTCCAGGAAGGACTAACAAAAGAGGCCCTTTGAATAATTCTATGATGGTCCAACCACCAGGACAGAGAGAGTTGAATGTTGGGATTTAAGTAAATCAATTGTAATATTTGCGTATAATCCCTGCACCATTGATTCAGCATACAAAGCTGCAGAGGTCTCATATAAAAACTAGCAAAGGGGATCGCGTCCGATGCTGCAGTCATGAGACCTAAAACTTCCATGCATGTAGCCACTGAAGGAAATGATCGAGACTGAAGGTTTCGACAGGCTGAAACCAATTTCATTCATCTCTTGTCTGTTAACTACAGAGTCATGGACACTGAATCTATTTGGAAACCTAAAAAGATGACCCTTGTCTGAGGAATCAAGAAACTCTTTGGCAAATTGATCCTCCAACCATGACTTTGAAGAAACAACACTAGTTGATTTGTGTGAGATTCTGTTAAATGAAAAGATTGTGCTAGTACCAAGATATCGTCCAAATAAGGAAACACCGCAATACCCTGCTCTCTGATTACAGATAGAAGGGCACCGAGAACCTTCGAAAAGATTCTTGGAGCTGTCGCTAGGCCAAATGGAAGAGCAACAAATTGGTAATGCTTGTCTAGAAAAGAGAATCTCAGAAACCGATAGTGATCTGGATGAATTGGAATGTGAAGATAAGCGTAGAATAGTCCTATAGTTACCATCTTGAAAGTTGGGAACCTTACAAAACGATTCAAAAACTTCAGATCCAGAACTGGTCTGAATGAATTTTCTTTCTTTGGGACAATGAATAGATTTTAATAAAAGCCCAGACCCTGTTCCTAAAGCAGAACTGGTTTAATCACCCCTGAAAGCTCCAGATCTGAAACACACTTCAGAAAAGCCTGAGCTTTCACAGGATTTGTTGGAACATGAGAGAGAAAGAATCTTCTCACAGGAGGTCTTATTCTGAAACCTATTCGATACCCTTGAGAAACAATGCTCTGAATCCACTGATTCTGAATGGAATCTGCCCAAATGCTTTGAAATAATCTCAATCTGCCCCCCACCAGTTGAACTGGATTGAGGGCCGCACCTTCATGCAGTCTTGGGGGCTGGCTTTGGCTTTTTATAAGGCTTGGATTTATTCCAACTTGAAGATGGCTTCCAATTGGAACCAGAGTCCTTAGGGGAAGGACTGGTTTTCTGTTCTCTATTCTGACGCAAGGAACAAAACCGATTAGAAGCTTTAAATTTACCTATTTATCTTGGGGCAAAAAAACTCCCTTCCCCCAGTGATAGTGGATAGTATCACTGTGGATATAGAATCCAACTGAGAACCAAATAAACTGCGGGTAGCCCTCAGTTTACGTCGGGGTTAGGTTCCAGAAGGAATGGTTGTAAATTGAAACCCAGTTTATAATGTAAGTCAATGGGAAGTGAGGGAGTTAGGTTCCAGGCCCCTCTCAAAATTGACATAAGTAACACCTAATACATTATTTTTAAAGCTTTGAAATTTAGACTTTAAATGCTAAACAGCATTATAAACCTAATTAAATAATCGCACAACAGACTGTATCATCAAACTAAGTTTAGTGAACAAAAACATTTGCTAATAATCACACAACAGACTGTATCATCAAACTAAGTTTAATGAACAAAAACATTTTTTTACTTGCATTTTTCTGCAAACAGTTCTCTGCATTTTTAGCATGTTACATACTATTGGGTCTGCACCTATTCTATGCATTTCAATCTGGACTGATTAAGCAGTTAGGCAGCCTCACCTCAAACAGATGGACAGGAAGATAATAGGGAAGTGGCTGCTAGATCTAGTTCCTTTGAAAGCTGCTCGATAGCTAATGTCTGTTCTGTGTACACAGATTAATTTCAGTCTGCTAAGCTTACATAACTTTGCTGCAACACAAGTGAACAGCTCCACCTACTGACTATTTTAATTAGTGCACTGCTTTTCAATAGCAGTCACATGACTGAAAAAAAAGGTTGTTATTCTGAAACGGCGCAAATTGAACAGGCGTAACCGAGGGCCACCTTTATTACCCTAGAAAGAGAGAGATAGTAATCTAGATTTAGATACCATATCAGCATTCCATGATTTAAGCCATAAAGCTCTTCTAGCTAGAATAGCTAAAGACATAGATTTAACATCAATCTTGATGATATCAAAACTAACATCACAGATAAAATGATTAGCATGTTGAAGCAAACGAACAATGCTAGAAAATCAGAATCTGTTTCCTGATTTGCTAGGCTATCCAACCAAAAAGTTTATGCAGCCGCAACATCAGCCATAGAAATGGCAGGCCTGAGAATATAGCCAGAATGTAAATAAGCTTTCCTTAGATATGATTCAATCTTCCTATCTAAAGGCTCCTTAAAATAAGTACTATCTTCTATAGGGATAGTAGTACGCTTGGCAAGAGTAGAAATAGCCCCATCAACCTTAGGGACTTTTTCCCAAAACTCCAAATTAGCCGCTGGTAAAGGATATCACTTCTTAAAACTAGAAGAAGGATTAAAAGAAGTACCAGGCTTAGACCATTCTTTAGCAATCACATCAGAAATGGCATCTGGAACAGGAAAAAGCTCAGGAGTAACCACAGGAGGTTTAAAAACAGAATTTAAACGCTTACTGGATTTGTTATCAAGAGGATTCGACTCCTCAATACCCAAAGTAAATAATACTTCTTTCAACAAAGACCGAATATATTCAATCTTAAAAATATAAGAAGGTTTATCAGCTTCAATGTCTGTAGTAGGATCTTCTGAACCAGAGAGATCCTCTTCAGAGGAGGATATTTCAGTATGTTGTCGGTCATCACAAATTTCATCGTTTTATGAGAAATTTTAAAAGACCTTTTACGTTTATTAGAAGGTGGAATAGCAGACATAGCCTTCTGTATTGCATCAGCAATATAATTTTTCATATCAACAGGAATATCATGTAAATTAGATGTTGAGGGAACAACGGACGCTGTACTAGTACTAATAGAAACATTATCGACATGCAAAAGCTTATCATGACAACTGTTACATAATATAGCCGGAGATATAATCTCAGCTAGCTTACAACAGATACACTTAGGGCTAGATTTATCAAAGCAATTTTGCGCTTGCGTGCAATCCCGCCCCCCGCCCGTGCACAGCCAATCACGTGCGGGCAGGAGCTGTCAATCTCCTCGGTCGGAGTCAACCACTGAGATTGAATTTCGCCACCTTAGAGGTGGAGAAGAAGTTAGGGAAGCGGCGGTCTGGTGACCGCTGCTTGATAAATTACTGCGAGCAAGTTCTTGTGAGAACTTGCAGCTGTAGGGCTTTGGTAAATCGAGCCCTTAGCTTTGGTAGAACTATGTTCAGGCAGCATGGTTCCTACAGCAGCTTCTGAGACAGGATCAGATTGTGACATCTAGCAAAATGTAAAAGAAAACATTAAATAGAAAACATTAAACAAAATATCAAATTTCCTCATATAGCAGTTTCAGGAATGGAAAAAATGCATATGCTAAATAAGCAGAAAAGCAAACAGCATAGCCCTCTAGAATATAAAGAGAGCAGGGAGCATAAAGGAAGTGGGGTAATATAATAAAAAAAATATATGGCGGCAAGTATGACGCATAACGCAAAGTGAACATTTTTTTTGGCGCTAATCAACATCCGGAAATGACACAACTCGTGTCATAACAAGCGCGACTTCGTGGCAAACAACCTAACGTCAATAAAGACGCAGAAAATGATGAAGCTTGCGACACTATAGACGCAATATTTAATAGCCATTGGAAAAAAAGACTAAACCCCAGGTAAGAAAATATTGAAATATAAGAAAGTATGATTCTCATACTGAAACTGTTAGACTGCAAAGGGAAATATACATAGACCTGACTCATGACAAATATAGTAAATACATATATTTAAAACTTTATATTAATACATAAAGAACCAAACATAGCTGAGAGTGTCTTAAATAATGATACATACTTACCGAAGACACCCATCCACATATCACAGACAGCCAAACCAGTGCTGAAAACTATCAGCAGAGGTAATGGTATAAGAGTATATCATCAATCTGAAAAGGGAGGTAGGAGATGAATCCCTACAACCGATAACAGAGAGCCATTGAAAAGATTTCCCATAAGTGAAACCATAAAAATCAACAGGCAATACTCTCTTCACATCTCTCTGACAAACACTGTACTCTGAGAGGAATTGGGCCTCAGAATGCTTAGAAGCGCTCATCATAGAAGAAATCATAAAAATCAAGCACAAACTTACTTCACCACCTCCACAGGAGGCAACGTTTGTAAAATTAAAGTATGTGTGTGGTGGGAGGTGTATTTATAGGCATTTTGAGGTTTAGGAAACTTTGCCCCCTCCTGGTAGGAATGTATATCCCATACGTCACTAGCTCATGGACTCTTGCCATTTACATGAAAGAAATGTGGGTTTTATATCCCTTTAACAATGTAGCATAATAAGGAATTAGCTCCTGGGGGTGATGTGAAACGCCCCAAGGTAAGTTTATTAGGTTTCATGATTTCCCAATATGAAGTTTGAACCTATGTGCAAGAATAGCTTTTAGCTTAGAGTACATGTAAAACATATCTGAAGGGAGCATGGAACTCAAATGGACTTCACAGTCAAAAGTTTTACTAGTGGCTCTATATTGAATGAAATTCTGATGTTACGATAGCAGAGGAAGCCAGCTTATTTAAATTAAAGTGAAAGTCAATCCTAGCGTTTGTGAAATGCTAGAGTTGACCATTGAAACAAATAAAGGGGACTTTCATTCATGAAGTATAACATATTTCATGCAGAAAGCTCTTTTATTTGTTTCAAGCTTTTCCGTTCTCAGCTACTAAAGCAGCCAACGGCAGAACGCTGTTTTGCTAAGAGGTGACATTTCCACCTCTTAGCAAATAGCGTGTGGGAAATCCAGCACCACAGGGAGACCAGCCGGATTTACCACACGGCTAATCGGATTTCACTTTGATCTTCCTTTTTAAGACACATTGAATGGTCCCTATTTATCTCAATAGTTCGCAATTTCTACCGTTCTGTAATTGGTACCTTCATATCAACCTAATCATAAAGAATCACCTCATGTGCTGTCACAATTAATGTGACCGAATCCTATGCCTTGTTTGAATCTTTGGTTCATTTTAAAAAGGACATGAAACTCAATTTTGTGCCTTTAACGATTTAGAGCATACATTTTTAAACAAATTTTTTATTTACTTTTATGATCAAATTTGCTTCACTCTCCTGGTTCCCTTTGTTGAAGGAACAGTAATGCACTACTGGGAGCTAGCTGAATACATTGGGTAAGCCAATGGCAAAAGGCATATACTGTATGTGCATCCACCGATCAGCAGCTAGCTTTTAGTAGTGCATTGCTGCTTCGGAGCAACAAAGGATACCAAGAGAATGAAGTAAATTAAATAGAAATACATTGGAACGTTGTTTAAACTTGTATGCTGTATCTGAATCGTGAAAGTTTAATTTGGTCTTTATTGTCCTTTTAATGAAAAAAATGTCCGACAGATATTCTTTCAGATAGATTCAACATTTGTTACCTTGTTGAGCCACAATGTTAATGGGCGAGTTTTTAAGCCACAGAATATGAATATTTATACAATATATTTTATGAAATGGAGTGAAGTAAAAAAGGCTTTTAGCCCACCAGGCTCTAGTGGATAGGGACAATTTCTGTATTTGTACTGGTTTACAGGAAGAGAAGGCCTCTGTAAGCCTCATTAGTGTATTTTACGCAACATCTATAGACAGAAAAAAGTATGGATTTAAATACTATCCTTTAAATGCATAAAAATGCAAAACAAAACAGAGTTCACGGTTAGCTTAGTGGCAAGACAACAGTCACCTGCTCAAGATTCTTTATGTTACATGCTTGCAAAATCCCTCACCTAACTCCTGAACATACCTGATTTTATGCAAGCAGGGAGCGTACAAGAGGAATTAGAGACAGCAAATAGTAGAAATGCAAACAGAGCCAGGTGTAAGTATAGAAATACAATATCGTCACTTCCTTGTTAGGATTTGGATGGCCAGCGATATGGTTATATGCATGCATCTTGGTGAACAATTATAAACATTTTTTAACCCTTTTTGTAGAAAATCATTTGATACACTTTTGGAAAGGATTGTGATCAACCGCAAGTTAAAAAGCTGGAACAGACAAATATATATTTTTATTATACATGATTAACAGAAGAAAAAACACACACATAGGTAACAACACATGGACGGTTTTATTAAAATGTTTTATTTAAACATGTAAAAACTAAATACTCTTAGTAAAACCACACTGTCACTAGGGTTGCAACCTCAGCCATGTTTTCCTGGACACTTATGAGTTACACATGCTGTAGGGTGTGCAGGAAGGAACATGTATTGTGTTTCTGGACAGCACTATTTATATACACAATAGATATCCCTCCCTGCACACCCTGCAGCATGTCTAACTCATAAGTGTCAAGGAAAACATGTTAACATTAATATACATATATAAAAATTGTAGTTAACCCTTTAACTTTTGGAGTCTAGAAAAACAAGAAGATACAGATGCGCCACATGGCCCAATATTGTTTGATCAAGAGGTGTACAAATAGTGTGTGTGATTACACTCACATGTATAAAAGCACTCCAGGTAGTGCAGTAGGAGCAGTCTGCGATATATAACAGTCACCCAGAAGACCGACCTCTTGTGATAGATTTATGATCTGTAATAGGAAAAGACACAAGGGTGCCTATATGGCCTAGAACAGTTTAGCCAGAATAAATGCAAACAGTAAGTATAATATGCACTCACATTTGTTGAAGCATCTCCAATGATGCTAGTATGGCTTAAGCCTGATGAAACAGCCACTGGCTGAGAAACGCATTGTCTGTTTTTACTTTGTTTTTAATAAAGTAAGTTTACTATTATTAAACACTTGCTGCCTATTTTTACATCATTTTGGATCCCTTTTTGGCATCCTGGTACATTTGGATTCTTGGAGTTTCCTGTATTGCCTTGTTAAGTCTGGTGGGTGACTGAATTGATCCCATCCTGCCCTACTAGCATCATTGGAGATGCTTCAACAAATGTGAGTGCATATTATACTTACGGTTTGCATTTATTCTGGCTAAACTGCACTAGGCCATATAGGCACTCTTGTGTCTTTTCCTATTACAGATCATAAATCTATCACAAGAGGTCGGTCTTCTGGGTGACTGTTATAGATCCCAGACTGCTCCTACTGCACTACCTGGAGTGCTTTTATACATGTGAGTGTAATCACACACACTATTTGTACACCTCTTGATCAACTATATTCTTGGGCCATGTGGCGGATCTGTATCTTCTTGTTTTTCTAGACTACTGTCCTTGGGTCCAGGCCGGGTCCTCTACAGATTGCTGCCTCCATCGATTATTTCAACACAAGAGACTTTTATACTTTTATCTACTGTTGACCTCAGTACCATTTGTGTTATTACTACACCCTATGCTCTACATTGCTAATTTCAGCTGGTGCTATTTTATGTACTGTGGTGATATTAATAGAAAAACAGCTCATCTATATACCAGGCACATTGTGTGAAACCCGTGGTGTTCACCGAGTAGCTAGCTATATACATTGTGTACCATTAGAGAATCAGTAATAGTATATTGTAACACTTTTTTATCACTTAGCTCCATTTATTGTGCCTCATTAGAGACTTAACTTTACTATTTATTTTACAAGGGCGCCCCCTATAATTACTTTGTTTAACTTTTGGAGTCTGACGAAGGGGGTAAAAAACCCCGAAATGTAACCAATAAAAGGTCACGATCTTGCAAATTCCTGGAGGGTGTATCCTTTCTACAATTTCTATTTATTCATTTGGAAGCACCCTGGGTGATTACTGGAGAATTTGTGAGTGCTGGCCCTTGCCTTAATTGAATATATACTATATATTAAAACAATATACATTTTAATTTATCCACAAACTAATATAAATATTTGCTCATGGGTTGTGTTCATTATAAATGTATTAGTTAATTCTGTATATCGTGGTTACTACACTACGAGGAGATATCATAAAAGAGCATGAAATCAGAAGATACTATAGATGAATGTGAATCAAACAGATGGGTGTAGCATTATATCTTAGAACAGTGTTTAGAAGCAAACTGTGTAAGATGGGACCTTGCAGAATAGGATAAGCCGATGGGTGTAATATGACAGTATAAGGAGGTACATGGAAGCAGGTGTATAAACAAGTATACATGTAAGCTGCTTTGTGTATACAATGGGATCTTATAGAAGTCTACGTGATTAGTAGATGTATGGAGGCTATTGGTAATGAATAAAGAGGCTCTATAGAAGTGTATGGAGTGAGATGATACACATACGATACTAGAAGTAGATGTAGCTAATAAATGAAGTGTGTGTATGAGGATTTTATTGAAGTGTATGGGAGCAGCTGGCGTATGTAAGAGAGACTTTTAAAGAAGCACAAAAGGCACTTAAAGGGACAGTCTAGTCAAAAATAAACTTTCATGATTCAGATAGGGCATGTAATGTTAAACAACATTCAAATTTACTTTTATCATCAATTTTGCTTTGTTCTCTTGGTATTCTTAGTTGAAAGCTAAACCTAGGTAGGCTCATATGCTAATTTATTAGCCCTTGAAGGCCGCCTCTTATCTGAATGTATTTGGACAGTTTTTCACAAATAGAGGGTGTTAATGTGTGCCATTGTGCTCACGCCCGGTGGAGTTACCTAGGAGTCAGCACTGATTGGCAAAAAGGAAAATCAACCAAAAGAACTGAAATAAGGGAGCAGTCTACAGAGGCTTAGATACAATGTAAACACAGAGATAAAAAGTGTATTAATATAACTGTTTTTGTTATGCAAAACTGGGGAATGGGTAATAAAGGGATTATCTATATTTCTAAACAATACAAATTCTGGTGTAAACTGTCCCTTTAAGAAACTTGCATGTTTAATTGGGAATTTAGTAGAACTATATTGTTTAGTTTGTATTTTACAGATAGCTAATGTGTGTTAGGGGTGTATGGGGCAGTATTACATCTCTAGGGCCAGTTAATAAGTGCATGAGGGATCCTAAAAAGAGGGGCAGCTTATGTGTGATAGGATCCTATAGAAGGGATAAGAAACAACAGTGTTTTTGGCTGCCAATTACAAGTCACATTTTGAGTAGCTCAACAGGTGCGATAATCAGGATCAGTAAATATGATTAAGCTTTCTGTGTTTAAGCAAAGTCATCCATTAATCGTAACATGTTTTAAACCCATGCAGAGTTAAATTAAAAACTAGTGCCATAGAAATGTATGAGGGCAACTACAAGTGGGGAGATCTGGTATAGAACTCACTGTTTTATAATCTAGTATACGTAAGAGTAAAAATGCAGAGGACTGTATAGGAGATTCTAACTTGTGTAAGGTGTTCTGGAAGACTAAGATAGGGATCCTATAGAAATGCATGATGCAGCTGACTCATGTTTATATGAAGAGCAAATATGCAGAGCTGACAAGCAAATAGTTAGGGGTAGATTTATCAGTGTGTGGGCAGATATTGATAAATGCAGACAGCATATGCTGTTGGCATTTATTATTGCACAAGCATTTCTAGTGAAATGTTTGTGCAATGCCTCCCCCTGCACATTCGCTGCCATTCAGCCGCTAGCAGGGGGTGTCAATCAACCCGGTCGTATCTGTTCGGGCTGATTGCTGTCCACCGCCTCAGAGGTGGCGCACAAGTTAAGAAGCCGGAAAGTACGGGGGTAGATAGCAGCATCCGCTGCTTGGTAAATCTACCCCTTAGGCTATTTCTTCTATTTATCATTGCGCTGCTGATGACCATAAACATTTTTCGCTGTCTAGTAAAACGCATACAAACACGCACACACAAACACGCGCACACACACAAACACGCACACACAAACACGCACACACACACACACACAAGCACGCACACACACAAACACGCACACACACAAACACGCACACACACAAACACGCACACAAACACGCACACACACGCACACAAACGCACACACACGCACACACACACGCACACAAACACGCACACAAACACGCACACACACACGCACACACACACAAACACGCACACACACACAAACACGCACACACACACAAACACGCGCACACACACACAAACACGCGCACACACACACAAACACGCGCACACACACACAAACACGCGCACACACACACAAACACGCGCACACACACACAAACACGCGCACACACACACAAACACGCGCACACACACACAAACGCGCACACACACACAAACACGCACACACACACAAACACGCACACACACACACACAAACACACACACACACACAAACACACACACACACACGCACACACACAAACACGCACACACACAAACACGCACACACACAAACACGCACACACACAAACACGCACACACACAAACACGTACACACACAAACACGCACACACACAAACACACACACAAACACGCACACACAAACACGCACACACACAAACACGCACACACACAAACACGCACACACACAAACACGCACACACACAAACACGCACACACAAACACGCACACACACAAACACACACACACAAACACGCACACACACAAACACGCACACACACACACACAAACACGCACACACACACACACAAACACGCACACACACACAAACACGCGCACACACAAACACGCGCACACACAAACACGCGCACACACAAACACGCACACACACACAAACACGCACACACACAAACACGCACACACACAAACACGCACACACACACAAACACGCACACACACAAACACGCACACACACAAACACGCACACACACAAACACGCACACACACAAACACGCACACACACACAAACACGCACACACACACAAACACGCACACACACAAACACGCACACACACAAACACGCACACACACAAACACGCACACACACAAACACGCACACACACAAACACGCACACACACAATTAACAAGACTTTTAGATCAGCCTAAACAATCGTACAGTTTAGTTGATGGATCATTATGAATGTTAGGAATTTAGAAATGATTTTGATACATTAGTTTTCGCCTTCTTTAAGACATGATCGAGTTTGCATAGAGGCTAAATAACTAGGTTTCCATGAATTAAAGAAACAAATTAATACATGAATACAATTCTATACATACAATTTTAGAGTGTAAAGTAAAGGGGGGGAAAAATTGAAGACATTGCAAGATCAATGGTAAAAAGTTGTAGCAGCATTTTATTTGCATCTGAAGTACTGCACAGCTTAGAGTCATCATAAAAGCAAAGTGACCAAATTAGTCCTTTAAATATGCCACTGTTATTAGGCCATTTAGATATTAAGGCTACTTTAAAGGGACATGAAACACAACATTTTTCTTTCAGGATTCAGACAGAGAATATAATTTAAAACAACGTTCCAATTTAATTCTATTAGCCAACTTGCTTCATTCTTTGGGTATCCGTTGTTGAAGAAATAGCAATGCACATGGGTGAGCCAATCACACATGGCATCTATGTGCAGCCACCAATCAGCAGCTACTAAGCCTATTTATATATGCTTTTCAATAAAGGATATCAAGAGAATAAAGCGAATTAATTAGATAATAGAAGTAAATTGGAATGTTTTTTAATATTGCATGCTCTAAATCATGAGTTTCATATCCATGTAAACGCACTTTAATGTATATAAAACTCATAATGAGTTGAAAATTATATGCAAAATTTATGGAACTTGCCAACTTCACCTTTTGTTACTTCTTTACTATGTCACTGAAACTTTGAACTCTCAGTTGTAACGTAAAGGGACATGAAACCCAAACAAAATTATTTCATGATTCGGACAGAATATGCGATTTTACTTTCCAATTTGCTTCTATTATCTAAATTGCTTCACTCGCTTGGTATAATTAGTCGAAAAGCATATCTAGATAGGCCCAGGAGCAACAATGCATTACTGGGAGTTAGCTGCTGATTGGTGGCTGCACAAAAATTCAGATTTTAATTGGTTCACCAGATGTCTTCAGATAGCTCCCAGTAGTGCATAGCTGATCATTCAAAAAAGAATACCAAGAAAATGAAGCAAAATAGATAAAAGGAGCAAATTGGAAAGTTGTTTAAAATCACATGCTCTATTTGAACCATGAAAAATAAATACAAAGAAAAAGGTTAGGTTTCATGTCCCTTTAACTAATCAGATTTAAAATTTACAGCCATAAACTGTGCCATTTTGGTTAATTTCTTCTTATTTACATTTGCAACTCACATAATTTACATTTGCTAGCATAGAGACTTCTAGGAGGTATAAAAAGCAAGTTCCATAACTTTAGACACATATAATAGCATTACTGTACATTTACATATAAGGGCACTTTATATGTGACAACTGCGCAGAAAGTATCTAAGGAACCAGTTCAAAGTGCATTCTGCAGATTCCAGCAAATCCAGGTCATTGCATGGCACAGCCCCCATGTGGTAAGGCATCTTGCAAGTAAATAGCTACAGATTTGGAGAGATATGTCATTGTCCCAAATCGTCCACTAGGGGCACTGTCATAGAGCAGGGTGCAAATACCAGTCACTGGATCAATCTCCAACAGGGCGTCATCTGCTCCTAGTGCCTTCTGCATGAGAAGAAGAGCATAAAACAGCTTAACAGGGCAGGTTTGCATCAGGTTTGACTACCATATAACACTGCTAACACAACACATTTCTTGTGTATGAATGGTTACACATTTTACCCTGGAATATTAGCTGCTAGGTGTCAGATGCCCAGTTTACTTATAGATGTTTAGGATTAACTACTTAATAGATCCCTAGTCCCTTCAATATCGTGTACCACTCTATAGCCTTATGTCCAGAAGGATATAAAACAATTAGAGAGATGATTAAAAAACATTAATTAAATTAAGGGGTTATTGAAGCCGAGTCTGAAATAATTTTTTACAAAATGTTATTAATCAAAACAAGGGGTTATAATCTCGAGCTGGAGGGTGGTATGTTTGGGAGCAATTCACAAACATTTTTTTTTTCTAGAAAGGATAGTTGATTCACGGAATAGACCCCAGCAGTAATAATTACAACTACTCTAGGGAAATTAAAAAGAATCAGGGATATGCATAGTTATCCTAATAAAAAGTGCGCTTTCACAGAGGGAGATATGGACAGACTTAAAGGAACAGTCTAGTCAAAATTAAACGCATGATTCAGATAGGGCATGCATGCTTTCAGCATCAAATTTGCTTTGTTCTCTTGGTATTCTTTGTTGAAAGCTAAACCTAGGTAAGATCATATGCTAATTTCTAAGCCCCTGAAGGCCGCCTCTTATCTCAGTGCATTTTGTCAGTTTTACACAGACAACGCTAGTTTATGTGTGCCATATAGATAACATTGTGCCCACTCCCGTGGAGTGGCTAAAATTGGCTAAAATTAAAGTATTTCAAAAGAACTGAAATAAGAGGGCAGTCTGCAGGGCTTAGATACAAGGTCATCACAGAGGTAAAATGTATATTAATATAACTGTGTTGGCTATGCAAAACTGGGGAATGGGTAATAAAGGTATTATCTATCTTTTTAAACAATAAACATTCTGGAGTAAACTGTCTCTTTAATAATCATTTTGGTTCTTATCTGCTGTAAAAATCTATATTTCTAACTGAACATATATTGATGATAGATTGTGCAGTTTAAAAAGGAGGCTTTTACTGGGTCAATATGTCCTATGTGATTATTTATTGAAGTAAAGTTGAATGAATGAATAGGCAGAGGCACTTTCATTCATTAATTAATTTTTAATAATTACCTTTTTCTTTAGCAAACCCAGACCGCGATCCTCCACCTGCAGCTCCTCTGTACTTACCTCAGTAATGACTAAAACGGCTTCCTTCAATCATGGCGTGCACCCCAGAGCGTCCATCTCGTTAGGCCACGCCGTGATTAGATGAAGTCGGTTTTGTCATTGCTGTGCTAAGTACAGAGGAGCTGCGGGCGGAGGGTCGCAGCTGCGGTCTGGGTTTCCTAAAGAAAAGGAAAGCATTTTAAAAAACAGTAAAACTTTACATTTTATAGTATTTATATTTTTAAAAACTGTGCACTCATTCATTAAAATTTACATTCCCTTTAATGGGACATAAAACACAATTTATTTCAGGATTCAGATACAGCATACCATTTTAAACAACTTTCTAATTTACTTATATTATTCAATTTTAATTATTCTCTTAGTATCCTTTGTTGAAAGAACAACAATGCACAACTGGGAGCTAGCTGAACACATTGGGTGAGCCAATGTCAAGAGTGATATATGTGCTGTCACCAATCAACAGCTAGCTCTCAGAAATTCATTGCTACTCCTAAGCCTATCTAGGTATTTTTTTTTAAACAAAGGATACCAATAAATGAGACATATTAGTTAATCAAAGTAAATTGGAAAGTTGTTTAAAATACCATGCTCTATCGGAATAAAAAAATATATTTTTTGGGGTTTCCTATCCATTTAAGAGCATGACCATCTTGAATGCATAATATCACTTAAAGGGCCATAATACCCAAATGTTTAAACACTTGAAAGTGATGCAGCATAGCTGTAAAAAGCTGATTAGAAAATATCACTTGAACATCTCTATGTAAAAAAGAAAGATATTTTACCTCAAAAGTTCCTCAGTAGCCACCTCCCATTGTAAAGGATTTCTAAGCAGCATTTTAGTGTGTTTGTCCTGGGACATCTGAAGGGACTAGCATCGTGCACTCTCATATTATTTCACCAATCAGGTAAAACAGAATTTATGCTTACCTGATAAATTACTTTCTCCAATGGTGTGTCCGGTCCACGGCGTCATCCTTACTTGTGGGATATTCTCCTCCCCAACAGGAAATGGCAAAGAGTCCCAGCAAAGCTGGTCACATGATCCCTCCTAGGCTCCGCCCACCCCAGTCATTCGACCGACGGACAGGAGGAAATATATATAGGAGAAATCATATGATACCGTGGTGACTGTAGTTAGAGAAAATAATTCATCAGACCTGATTAAAAAAACCAGGGCGGGCCGTGGACCGGACACACCGTTGGAGAAAGTAATTTATCAGGTAAGCATAAATTCTGTTTTCTCCAACATAGGTGTGTCCGGTCCACGGCGTCATCCTTACTTGTGGGAACCAATACCAAAGCTTTAGGACACGGATGAAGGGAGGGAGCAAATCAGGTCACCTAAACGGAAGGCACCACAGCTTGCAAAACCTTTCTCCCAAAAATAGCCTCCGAAGAAGCAAAAGTATCAAATTTGTAAAATTTGGCAAAAGTGTGCAGTGAAGACCAAGTCGCTGCCTTACATATCTGGTCAACAGAAGCCTCGTTCTTGAAGGCCCATGTGGAAGCCACAGCCCTAGTGGAGTGAGCTGTGATTCTTTCAGGAGGCTGCCGTCCGGCAGTCTCATAAGCCAATCGGATAATGCTTTTAAGCCAAAAGGAAAGAGAAGTAGAAGTCGCTTTTTGACCTCTCCTTTTACCAGAATAAACAACAAACAAGGAAGATGTTTGTCTGAAATCTTTAGTAGCCTCTAAATAGAATTTTAGAGCACGGACTACGTCCAAATTGTGTAACAAACGTTCCTTCTTTGAAACTGGATTCGGACACAAAGAAGGTACAACTATCTCCTGGTTAATATTTTTGTTGGAAACAACTTTCGGAAGAAAACCAGGCTTAGTACGCAAAACCACCTTATCTGCATGGAACACCAGATAGGGCGGAGAACACTGCAGAGCAGATAACTCTGAAACTCTTCTAGCAGAAGAAATTGCAACCAAAAACAAAACTTTCCAAGATAATAACTTAATATCTACGGAATGTAAGGGTTCAAACTGAACCCCTTGAAGAACTGAAAGAACTAGATTTAGACTCCAGGGAGGAGTCAAAGGTCTGTAAACAGGCTTGATTCTAACCAGAGCCTGAACAAATGCTTGAACATCTGGCACAGCTGCCAGCCTTTTGTGAAGTAAAACAGATAAAGCAGAGATCTGTCCCTTCAGAGAACTTGCAGATAATCCTTTCTCCAAACCTTCTTGTAGAAAGGATAGAATCTTAGGAATTTTTATCTTGTTCCATGGGAATCCTTTAGATTCACACCAACAGATATATTTTTTCCATATTTTATGGTAAATTTTTCTAGTTACAGGCTTTCTAGCCTGCATCAGAGTATCTATTACAGAATCCGAAAACCCACGCTTTGATAAAATCAAGCGTTCAATCTCCAACCCGTCAGTTGGAGGGAAACCAGATTCGGATGTTCGAATGGACCTTGAACAAGAAGGTCCTGTCTCAAAGGTAGCTTCCATGGTGGAGCCGATGACATATTCACCAGGTCTGCATACCAAGTCCTGCGTGGCCACGCAGGAGCTATCAAGATCACCAAAGCCCTCTCCTGATTGATCCTGGCTACCAGCCTGGGAATGAGAGGAAACGGTGGGAATACATAAGCTAGGTTGAAGGTCCAAGGTGCTACTAGTGCATCTACTAGAGTCGCCTTTGGATCCCTGGATCTGGACCCGTAGCAAGGAACCTTGAAGTTCTGACGAGACGCCATCAGATTCATGTCTGGAATGCCCCATAATTGAGTTCTTTGGGCAAAGATTTCCGGATGGAGTTCCCACTCCCCCGGATGGAAAGTCTGACGACTCAGAAAATCCGCTTCCCAATTTTCCACTCCTGGGATGTGGATTGCAGACAAGTGGCAGGAGTGATCCTCCGCCCATTGAATTATTTTGGTCACTTCTTCCATCGCCAGGGAACTCCTTGTTCCCCCCTGATGATTGATATATGCAACAGTCGTCATGTTGTCTGATTGAAACCTTATGAATTTGGCCTTTGCTAGTTGAGGCCAAGCTTTGAGAGCATTGAATATCGCTCTCAGTTCCAGAATGTTTATCGGGAGAAGAGATTCTTCCCGAGACCATAGACCCTGAGCTTTCAGGGGTTCCCAGACCGCGCCCCAGCCCACAAGACTGGCGTCGGTCGTGACAATGACCCACTCTGGTCTGCGGAAGCTCATTCCCTGTGACAGATTGTCCAGGGTCAGCCACCAACGGAGTGAATCTCTGGTCTTTTGATCTACTTGAATCGTCGGAGACAAGTCTGTATAATCCCCATTCCACTGTCTGAGCATGCACAGTTGTAATGGTCTTAGATGAATTCGTGCAAAAGGAACTATGTCCATTGCTGCAACCATCAATCCTATTACTTCCATGCACTGCGCTATGGAAGGACGAAGAACAGAATGAAGTACTTGACAAGAGCTTAGAATTTTTGATTTTCTGACCTCTGTCAGAAAAATCCTCATTTCTAAGGAATTTATTATTGTTCCCAAGAAGGGAACTCTTGTTGACGGGGACAGAGAACTTTTTTCTTTGTTCACCTTCCATCCATGAGATCTGAGAAAGGCTAGGACGATGTCCGTATGAGCCTTTGCTTTTGACAGAGACGACGCTTGAATCAGGATGTCGTCCAAGTAAGGTACTACTGCAATGCCCCTTGGTCTTAGAACCGCTAGAATGGACCCTAGTACCTTTGTGAAAATCCTTGGAGCAGTGGCTAATCCGAATGGAAGTGCCACAAACTGGTAATGCTTGTCCAGAAAAGCGAACCTTAGGAACTGATGATGTTCCTTGTGGATAGGAATATGTAGGTACGCATCCTTTAAATCCACGGTAGTCATAAATTGATTTTCCTGGATAGTAGGTAGGATCGTTCGAATAGTTTCCATTTTGAACGATGGTACCCTGAGAAATTTGTTTAGGATCTTGAGATCCAAAATTGGTCTGAATGTTCCCTCTTTTTTGGGAACTATGAACAGGTTGGAATAAAAACCCATCCCTTGTTCTCTTATTGGAACAGGATGAATCACTCCCATCTTTAACAGGTCTTCTACACAATGTAAGAACGCCTGTCTTTTTATTTGGTTTGAAGATAATTGAGACCTGTGGAACCTTCCCCTTGGGGGTAGTTCCTTGAATTCCAGGAGATAACCTTGAGAAACTATTTCTAGCGCCCAAGGATCCTGAACATCTCTTGCCCAAGCCTGAGCAAAGAGAGAAAGTCTGCCCCCCACCAGATCCGGTCCCGGATCGGGGGCCATCCCTTCATGCTGTTTTGGTAGCAGTGGTAGGCTTCTTGGCCTGCTTACCCTTGTTCCAGCCTTGCATTGGTCTCCAGGCTGGTTTGGGTTGTGAAGTATTACCCTCTTGAATTAGAGGCTGGTCCGTTTCTGCGAAAGGGAAGAAAAACATAATTTATGTAAGAACTTACCTGATAAATTCATTTCTTTCATATTAGCAAGAGTCCATGAGCTAGTGACGTATGGGATATACATTCCTACCAGGAGGGGCAAAGTTTCCCAAACCTTAAAATGCCTATAAATACACCCCTCACCACACCCACAATTCAGTTTAACGAATAGCCAAGAAGTGGGGTGATAAGAAAAAAGTGCGAAAGCATATAAAATAAGGAATTGGAATAATTGTGCTTTATACAAAAAAATCAAAACCACCACAAAAAAGGGCGGGCCTCATGGACTCTTGCTAATATGAAAGAAATGAATTTATCAGGTAAGTTCTTACATAAATTATGTTTTCTTTCATGTAATTAGCAAGAGTCCATGAGCTAGTGACGTATGGGATAATGATTACCCAAGATGTGGATCTTTCCACACAAGAGTCACTAGAGAGGGAGGGATAAAATAAAGACAGCCAATTCCTGCTGAAAATAATCCACACCCAGAATAAAATTTTTAATGAAAAAACATAAGCAGAAGATTAAAACTGAAACCACTGCCTGAAGTATGTTTCTACCAAAAACTGCTTCAGAAGAAGAAAACACATCAAAATGGTAGAATTTAGTAAAAGTATGCAAAGAGAACCAAGTTGCTGTTTTGCAAATCTGATCAACCGAAGCTTCATTCTTAAACGCCCAGGAAGTAGAAACTAACCTAGTAGAATGAGCTGTAATCCTTTGAGGCGGAGTGTTACCCGACTCAACATAGGCATGATGAAATAAAGATTTCAACCAAGATGCCAAAGAAATGGCAGAAGCTTTCTGGTCTTTTCTAGAACCGGAAAAGATGACAAATAGACTAGAAGTCTTTCGGAAAGACTTAATAGCTTCAACATAATATTACAAAGCTCTAACAGCATCCAAAGAATGCAATGATTTCTCCTTAGAATTCATAGGATTAGGACATAATGAAGGAACCACAATTTCTCTACTAATGTTGTTAGAATTCACAACCTTAGGTAAAAAATTCAAAAGAAGTTCGCAGCACCGACTTATCCTGATGCAAAATCAGAAAAGGAGACTCACAAAAAAGAGTAGATAATTCAGAGACTCTTCTGGCAGAAGAGATGGCCAAAAGAAACAAAACTTTCCAAGAAAGTAATATAATGACCAAAGAATGCATGGGTTCAAAAGGAGGAGCTTGAAGAGCCCCCAGAACCAAATTCAAACTCCAAGGAGGAGAAATTGACTGAATGACAGGTTTTATACGAACCAAAGCTTGTACAAAACATTGAATATCAGGAAGATTAGCAATCCTTCTGTAAAAAAGAACAGAAAGAGCAGAGATTTGTCTTTCAAGAAACTTGCGGACAAACCTTTATCTAAACCATCCTGAAGAAATATAAGTCTTCCAGACTCTATAATATATCTCTCTAGATACAGATTTACGAGCCTGTCACATAGTATCAATCACAGAGTCAGAGAAACCTCTTTGACCAAGAATCAAGCGTTCAAACTCCACACCTTAAAATTAAGGTTTTGAGATCCTGATGGAAAAAAGAACCTTGAGACAGAAAGACTGGTCTTAACGGAAGAGTCCACAGCTGGCAAGAGGCCATCCGGACAAGATCCGCATACCAAAACCTGTGAGGCCATGCTGGAGCTACCAGCAGGACAAACGAGCATTCCTTAGAATATTGGAGAATACCCTTGGAAGAAGAACTAGAGGCGGAAAGATATAGGCAGGATGATACTTGTAAGGAAGAGATAATGCATCCACTGCCTCCGCCCGAGGATCCCTGGATCCGGACAGATACCAGGGAAGTTTCTTGTTTAGATGAGAAGCCATCAGATCTATTTCTGGGAGTTCCCACATTTGAACAATCTGAGGAAATACCTCTGGGTGAAGACCATTCGCCCAGGTGCAACGTTTGGCGACTGAGATAATCCGCTTTCCAATTGTCCATACCTGGGATATGAACCGCAGAGATTAGACAGGAGCTGGATTCCGCCCAAACCAAAATTCGAGATACTTCTTTCATAGCCAGAGGACTGTGAGTCCCTCCTTGATGATTGATGTATGCCACAGTTGTGACATTGTCTATCTGAAAACAAATGAACAACTCTCTCTTCAGAAGAGGCCAAGACTGAAGAGCTCTGAAATTGCACGGAGTTCCAAAATATTGATCGGAAATCTCACCTCCTGAGATTCCCAAACCCCTTGTGCCGTCAGATACCCCCACACAGCTCCCCAACCTGTAAGACTTGCATCTGTTGAGATTATAGTGCAGGTCGGAGGAACAAAGAAGCCCCCTGAACTAAACGATGGTGATCTGTCCACCATGTCAGAGAGTGTCGTATAATCGGTTTAAAGATATTAAGTGAGATATCTTTGAGTAATCCCTGCACCATTGGTTCAGCATACAGAGCTGAAGAGGTCGCATGTGAAAACGAGCAAAGGAGATCGCATCTGATGCGGCAGTCCTAAGACCTAAAATTTCCATGCATAAGGCTACCAAAGGGAATGATTGTGACTGAAGGTTTTGACAAGCTGAAATCAATGTTAAACTTCTCTTGTCTGACAAGGACAGAGTCATAGACACTGAATCTATTCTAGAAACCTAAAAAGGTTACCCTTGTCTGAGGAATCAATGAACTGATTAGTAAATTGATCCTCCAACCATGAACTTGAAGAAACAACACAAGTCGATTCGTATGAGATTCTTCGAAAATGAGAAGACTGAGCAAGTACCCAGATAGCGTCCAATAAGGAAATACCAAAACCCTGTTCTCTGATTACAGAAAGAAGGGCACCGAGAACCTTTGAAAAAAATTCTTGGAACTGAGGCTAGAGCCACAAAACTGGTAATGCTTGTCTTAAAAAGAGAATCTCAGACACTAAAAGTGATCTGGATGAATCGGAATATGCAGATACACATCCTGTAAATCTATTGTAGACATATAATGCCCTTGCTAAACAAAAGGCAGGACAGTCCTACAGAAACTGAATGTTGGAATCCTTACATAACGATTCAATATTGATAGATCCGGAACTGGTCTGAAGGAATTGACCTTCTTTGGTACAATGAAGAGATAAAATAAAACCCCAGCCCCTGTTCCAGAACTAGAACTGGCATAATTACTCCAGCCAACTCTAGATCTGAAACACATTTCAGAAATGCTGAGCCTTTGCTGTGTTAACTGGGACACGGGAAAGAAAAAATCTCTTAGCAGGAGGCCTTAACTGAAGCCAATGCTGTACCTTTCTGAAACAATGTTCTAAAACCAGAAATTGAGAACGGAATTGATCAAAATTTCTTTGAAGAAAACGTAATCTGCCCCATACCAGCTGAGCTGGAATAAGGTCCGCACCTTCATGGGTACTTAGGAGCTGGCTATAGGTTTTCTATAAGGCTTGGATATATTCCAAACTGGAAATAGTTTCCAAACTGATACCGCTCCTGAGGATGAAGGATCAGGCTTTTGTTCCTTATTGTGAGGAAAGGAACGAAAAATGATTATTAGACCTAAATTTACCTTAGATTTTTTATCCTTTGGTAAAAAAGTTCCCTTCCTTCCAGAAACAGTTGAAATAATAATTTATTACCCTGGAAAGAAAAGGAAAGCAAAGTTGACTTAGAAGACATAACAGCATTCCAAGTTTAATCCATAAAGCTTTTCTAGCTAAAATAGCTAGAGACATATACCTGACATCAACTCTAATGATATCAAAAGATGGTATCACCAATAAAATTATTAGCATGTTATAGAATAATAATAATGCTATAAAATTATGATCTGTTACTTGTTGCGCTAAAGCTTCTAACCAAAAAGTTGAAGCTGCAGCAACATCCGCTAAAAATATAGCAGGTCTAAGAAGATTACCTGAACATAAGTAAGCTTTTCTTAGAAAGGATTCAATTTTCCTATCTAAAAGATCCTTAAAATGAATTACTATCTACCGTAGGAATAGTAGCACATTTAGCAGGAGTAGAGACAGCCCCATAACCTTAGGGATTTTGTCCCAAAAAAACTCTAATCTGTCAGATGGCACAGGATATAATTGCTTAAACGTTTAGAAGGAGTAAAAGAATTACCCAAATTATTCCGTTAAACGTTTAGATTTAGTATCAAGAGGACCAGAATCCTCTATTTCTAATGCAATTAATACTTCTTTAAATAAAGAACGAATAAATTCCATCTTGAACAAATACAAAGATTTATCAGCATCAACCTCTGAGACAGAAACCTCTGAACCAGAAGAACCATTATCAGTATCAGAATGATGATGTTCATTTAAAAATTCATCTGAAAAAAGAGAAGTTTTAAAAGACTTTTATGTAAACTAGAAGGAGAAATAACAGACATAGCCTTCTTAATGGATTTAAAAAATAAAATCTCTTATGTTTATCAGGAACACTCTGAAAATTAGATGTTGACGGAACAGCAACAGGTAATGTAACAGTACTAAAGGAAATTTTATCTGCATTAATAAGTTTGTCATGACATGCAATACAAACAACAGCTGGAGAAACAGATACCAAAAATTATAGCAGATACACTTAGCTTGGTAGCTCCAGCACTAGACAGCGATTTTCCTGTAGTATCTTCTGACTCAGATGCAACGTGAGACATCTTGCAATATGTAAGAGAAAAAACAACATATAAAGCAAAATTGATCAAATTCCTTAAATGACAGTTTCAGGAATGGGAAAAAATGCCAGTGAATAAGCTTCTAGCAACCAGAAGCAATGAAAAAATAAGACTTAAATAATGTGGAGACAAAAGCGACGCCCTTATTTTTAGCGCCAAATAAGACGCCCACATTATTTGGCGCCTAAATGCTTTTGGCGCCAAAAATGACGCCACATCCGGAACGCCGACATTTTTGGCGCAAAATAACGTCAAAAAATGACGCAACTTCCGGCGACACGTATGACGCCGGAAACGGAAAAGAATTTTTGCGCCAAAAAAGTCAGCGCCAAGAATGACTCAATAAAATGAAGCATTTTCAGCCCCCGCGAGCCTAACAGCCCACAGGAAAAAAAGAGTCAAATTTTTGAAGGTAAGAAAAAATGATTAATTCAAATGCATTATCCCAAATATGAAACTGACTGTCTGAAAAATAAGGAAAGTTGAACATTCTGAGTCAAGGCAAATAAATGTTTGAATACATATATTTAGAACTTTATAAACAAAGTGCCCAACCATAGCTTAGAGTGTCACAGAAAATAAGATTTACTTACCCCAGGACACTCATCTACATGTTTGTAGAAAGCCAAACCAGTACTGAAACGAGAATCAGCAGAGGTAATGGTATATATATAAGAGTATATCGTCGATCTGAAAAGGGAGGTAAGAGATGAATCTCTACGACCGATAACAGAGAACCTATGAAATAGACCCCGTAGAAGGAGATCACTGCATTCAAATAGGCAATACTCTCCTCACATCCCTCTGACATTCACTGCACGCTGAGAGGAAAACCGGGCTCCAACTTGCTGCGGAGCGCATATCAACGTAGAATCTAGCACAAACTTACTTCACCACCTCCATCGGAGGCAAAGTTTGTAAAAACTGAATTGTGGGTGTGGTGAGGGGTGTATTTATAGGCATTTTAAGGTTTGGGAAACTTTGCCCCTCCTGGTAGGAATGTATATCCCATACGTCACTAGCTCATGGACTCTTGCTAATTACATGAAAGAAATTAGGCTTATTTTTAGCCTTAAAAGACCTATCCTGTGGGAGGGCGTGGCCCTTTCCCCCAGTAATGTCTGAAATAATCTCTTTCAAATCAGGTCCAAATAATGTTTTACCCTTGAAAGGGATGTTAAGCAATTTTGTCTTGGAAGACACATCCGCTGACCAAGACTTTAGCCAAAGCGCTCTGCGCGCCACGATAGCAAACCCTGAATTTTTCGCCGCTAATCTAGCTAATTACAAAGCGGCATCTAAAATAAAAGAGTTAGCCAATTTAAGTGCTTGAACTCTGTCCATAACCTCCTCATACGAAGATTCTTTATTGAGCGACTTTTCTAGTTCCTCGAACCAGAAACACGCTGCCGTAGTGACAGGAACAATGCATGAAATTGGTTGTAGAAGGTAACCTTGCTGAACAAAAATCTTTTTAAGCAAACCCTCTAATTTTTTATCCATAGGATCTTTGAAAGCACAACTATCTTCGATAGGAATAGTAGTGCGTTTGTTTAGAGTAGAAACCGCCCCCTCGACCTTGGGAACTGTCTGCCATAAGTCCTTTCTGGGGTCGACTATAGGAAATAATTTCTTAAATATAGGGGGGGGGACAAAAGGTATGCCGGGCCTTTCCCACTCTTTATTTACTATGTCCGCCACCCGCTTGGGTATAGGAAAAGCGTCGGGGGGCACCGGAACCTCTAGGAACTTGTCCATCTTACATAATTTCTCTGGAATGACCAAATTGTCACAATCATCCAGAGTAGATAATACCTCCTTAAGCAGTGCGCGGAGATGTTCTAATTTAAATTTAAATGTCACAACATCAGGTTCAGCTTGTTGAGAAATTTTTCCTGAATCTGAAATTTCTCCCTCAGACAAAACCTCCCTCATGGCCCCTTCAGATTGGTGTGAGGGTATGTCAGAACAGTTATCATCAGCGTCCTCTTGCTCTTCAGTGTTTAAAACAGAGCAATCGCGCTTTCTCTGATAAGTAGGCATTTTGGATAAAATGTTTGCTATAGAGTTATCCATTACAGCCGTTAATTGTTGCATGGTAATAAGAATTGGCGCACTAGATGTACTAGGGGCCTCTTGTGTGGGCAAAACTGGTGTAGACACAGAAGGGGATGATGTAGTATCATGTTTACTCCCCTCATTTGAGGAATCATCTTGGGCAATATCATTATCTGTGGCATTACTGTCCTTACTTTGTTTGGACACTATGGCACAATTATCACATAAATTTAAATGGGGAGACACCTTGGCTTTCATACATATAGAACATAGCTTATCTGATGGTACAGACATGTTAAACAGGCTTAAACTTGTCAACAAAGCACAAAAAACGTTTTAAAATAAAACCGTTACTGTCACTTTAAATTTCAAACTGAAAACACTTTATTACTGAATATGTGAAAAAGTATGAAGGAATTGTTCAAAATTCACCAAAATTTCACCACAGTGTCTTAAAGCATTAAAAGTATTGCACACCAAATTTCAGAGCTTTAACCCTTAAATTAACGGAACCGGAGCCGTTTTTACATTTAACCCCTATACAGTCCCAGCTATATGCTTTGCTGAGACCCAACCAAGCCCAGAGGGGAATACGATACCAAATGATGCCTTCTATAAGCTTTTTCAGTGATTCTTAGCTCCTCACACATGCATCTGCATGCCTTGCTCTCCAAAAACAACTGCGCATTAGTGGCGCGAAAATGAGGCTCTGTCTATAACTAGAAAAGGCCCCCATCTGAAAAAGGTGTCCAACACAGTGCCTGCCGTTTTTCTAAACAATCCCCAAGATTATAATAACCATTAATAGTTAGAATCTGCAAAATATGCCTAGCAAAGCAATCGTTTTAGCCCAGAAAAATGTCTACCAGTTTTTTAAGCCCTTATGCAGCCCTTTATTCTTTTATTTAACTAAGAAAATGGCTTACCGGTCCCCATAAGGGGAAATGACAGCCTTCCAGCATTACATAGTCTTGTTAGAAATATGGCCAGTCATACCTTAAGCAGAAAAGTCTGCCAACTGTTTCCCCCAACTGAAGTTACTTCATCTCAACAGTCCTGTGTGGAAACAGCAATCGATTTTAGTAACTTCTGCTAAAATCATCTTCCTCTTACAAACAGAAATCTTCATCTTTTTTCTGTTTCAGAGTAAATAGTACATACCAGCAATATTTTAAAATAACAAACACTTGATTGAAGAATAAAAACTACATTTAAACACCAAAAAACTCTTAACCATCTCCGTGGAGATGTTGCCTGTGCAACGGCAAAGAGAATGACTGGGGTGGGCGGAGCCTAGGAGGGATCATGTGACCAGCTTTGCTGGGACTCTTTGCCATTTCCTGTTGGGGAGGAGAATATCCCACAAGTAAGGATGACGCCGTGGACCGGACACACCTATGTTGGAGAAAGGAAGCTTACTATGAAATCTCATGAGAGTTAAGTGAAATCTCATGAGATCACAGTAAGAGTTCATGACCTCAGCACTGCTGATGCTGATTGGCTGCTGTTCATTTCTTCAATTTTTTTAATTTTTTTACCTGCAGCTGGGAGCAGCTGAGTATAACTTTATACACAGAACTTACTCTGCTGAGCTGAGGAGATTGTGAGGTAAAATATCTTCCTTTTTTACATAGAGATGCTCAGGTGAAATTTTCCTGTCAGCTTTTTACAGTTATACTGCATCAGTTTCAAGTGATTTAGCATATGAGTATTATGTCCCTTTAAGACACATGTTATGGCTGAAAAAGGACATTCTTTACCTGTTCTTCACAGAATAGTTGGTTAGCGATATGTGCAATCTTTTCCACATGAATAATACCACCCACACTGTGGATGTCAACATCGGCAAGCATGGTGAGAACCAAGATAGCCTCCACAAGCAGCTGGCGGTACTCAGGCTGTGGAACGCGGTTCAGGACAGACTCCACGTGGGCAAAAAACTTCAGCTCACCTGGTGTCATCTGCATGTTAGAAGAGTAATATGATCTTAAAGGGACATTCCAGTCAAAATTTAAATGCACATAAGTGAATTACATATTTGAATAGAAACATATTTGCAATATACATGTATTGGCGAAAATGCTTCTAGTAAAAGTAATCACTGTTTTAGAGTTTACAATTTACTCTACACGTGCATGTGAAACATAGCTAGATATTCTCAGTGCACCAGCATTTTAAATATTGCAACTGCTCAGAGCCCGAGGTTGTATCATGTCGGCAGTTAACAAACTGAGTCATTACCATATGGTAGAAGCACCTTAGGGTCTCTGAGCAAGTGCCGT